>NC_041406.2:132495255-132545255 GCF_900747795.2 Erpetoichthys calabaricus
CTCCTCCTGTCCTCTCTCACGTCTCCCTCACACCAACCACAATTTTTTTCAAAGGTAAAGTGCAGGTGTTGTGATGTGAGATTTTACATATATCTTGATGAATATTTTGTATGTCTTTATTTGTAATTTTGGCAAAGCAATGTAATTTAGTGTTTTCCCCCCCCCCCCCCCCTTTAGGAATGGGTCTGTTTGAATTTTACGACAGGATTTGGGGGATGTGTCTTAAACCAGTTTGCCAAGTGTTTCTCTGCTAAACTCATTTGTACCCTGGCAAATAGGCTAAGGTGTACTTTAACATATGGTTTGTGGGCAGGTTTTAAGATGTTGTATTCCCCCATTGGTCCGAGGTATGGCTGTTTGGAATTGGCTCTTCTCAGAGGCCTTTAAGTACCATGATGTCCTATTGGCTCTTGGGGTTGGACAGAACATCTATAAATGTATGTGTTTAACCTCACAATCTCTCTCTTGCTAACCTGTGATGAAGTAAAAGTATCTCTCTCTTACCAACCAACATATGATGAAGAAGTATCTCTCTCTTGCTAACCTGTAATGATGAAGACAACACAATGAAGAGCACAGCTCAGCAGCCATTTTGAACAGACATGTGGCTGAAAGCTGAGCACCAATGACGCCTTAACTAGAAACATTTAAGTAACTACAAGTCTGTGTGCTGCCTGAACTACATATCACCAATTAATCAGGTTGTATGGTTGCCAATATTCAAAAGTACTTTGCATTTTGTTATTATTTATGAATATTATCAGTAACACATTATTTTATGTGTAACTTAACTTCTGCTTGTCTTTTTACTACATCTAATTGCCTGAGGTTATAGATATAGAAGGGAAGGTGGGGATAAGTTATATACAATAATACCTTATAAACAGTGGTAAGTCTGTGAGATTAGGCATTCTAAGGCTACATATTAATAACTAGCAAAATACCCGCGCTTCGCAGCGGAGAAGTAGTGTGTTAAAGAGGTGATGAAAAAGTAAAGGAAACATTTTTAAAATAATGTAACATGATTGTCAATGTAATTGTGTTGTCATTGTTATGAGTGTTGCTGTCATATATATATGACAGCAACACTCATAACAACGACAACACAATGTAAAAACATTGAATAACACTGACACAAACACCCAGGCTCCCTGCTCAGCTGCACACGCAGGCTCGCTCTCTCTCAGCAACACGCGAGCCCCCTCTCTCTCTGTAACATTGCAGAAGTTCGCACTAAAGCCTTACAATCCGATCGCTGTATAAACACTTTTTTTTAAATGAGTTTTAAGCACAGGGGGGAAAAAAAGGAACATTTGAACAAATCCGAACTTTATTTAAAAGCCAACCAAGAAAGTAACATTGCAGGAGTTCACGCTAATAGCATTACAACCCGATCGCTGTAAACACACTTTTTAAATGAGTTTTAAGCACAGGGGGGAAAAAAGGAACATTTGAACAAATCCGAACTTTATTTAAAAGCCAACCAAGAAAGTAACATTGCAGGAGTTCATGCTAATAGCATTACAACCCGATCGCTGTAAACACAGTTTTTAAATGCGTTTTAAGCATAGGGGGGAAAAAAGGAACATTTGAACAAATCCGAACTTTATTTAAAAGCCAACCAAGAAAGTAACATTACAGGAGTTCACGCTAATAGCATTACAACCCGATCGCTGTAAACACTCTTTTTAAATGAGTTTTAAGCACAGGGAAAAAAAATGAACATTTGAAAAAAAGAGAAAAGTAACACTGCAACACTTTCTTTTCACCACTCTTCACTTGCCATGGTTAACTGCAAAAGCACACAAAATACTGTAGAGCACAAAGAGTTAACAGGTAAAGCACGCACATCTGACTGAGAACAATGAACAGGGAGAGGCTGAACACGTACTTAAATACAGTAATCGGCACGTACGAACCGGAAGGGAAATGAAATAGAGCACAAGGAGTTCACAGCGAAAGCACGCAACCATGCACGTGCAAGCACGCACGTCTGACCAAGAACAATGCAACACGTGCGGAAATCATCAGCGCGCACAAACTGAAAGGGAAACTGGCTGGTTCGTATACCGAGTGTGTGGTCGTGAACCGAGGTAAAAGTTTGGCGAACTTTTTGGTCGGAAACCAAGTTGTACGTGTACCGAGACGTTCGTGAACCAAGGTTTCACTGTATTTGTCACCTATCAGATTTATCTAATGGAGTAGTGATGGGCAATGGCGCCCCCTTCTGGCTGTTTTGCAGTTCCTTCAATGATAGTAACGCCAACTTCATCATGGAAAATGGTAAGTTCTGTACGTGCTGTTAATGCCAGTCACCTTTGGTTTG
The DNA here is from genome assembly GCF_900747795.2 of Erpetoichthys calabaricus. Taxonomy (NCBI): domain Eukaryota; kingdom Metazoa; phylum Chordata; class Cladistia; order Polypteriformes; family Polypteridae; genus Erpetoichthys; species Erpetoichthys calabaricus. The sequence goes on from NC_041406.2 coordinate 132,497,582, forward strand.
CATCTGTATGTGAAGATTGCGTGGTACACTGGAATATAAAAAAAATAGCATACCGTTCCCCTTCTTTTCTTCAACGTGCTGCTGACTCTTCAGGTGATACCTAAATTTCGATGTACTGAATAATTCAAAGGGAAACCATAGCTTGAAGCAAAGCAGGGAAGCATATGTTTATGCAGCACAACTGGTGCAACACAAGTTTCTGCAGTGCACTGGGCAGGCTAGTGACTATGTTGGGGGACTGTGTGATAGTAGGATATGGTTATGAAGAGATATCCATTATTTGCTTTAGGGCTGTTTTTGATACAGGTGCTGGAGCGTAGGTCCGAAAGCTGAGAATTATACCAAAGTAAAAATTTTAGTGCCAATTCAACATTACTAAACATGCAGTACCCAACAATTTAAAAGCAGGCACAGCATCTGGGAGAACCATGTTATATTTACACTTGTGGGAGTGCCTCTGCTTGAAATAAATTATTTAATATGCCATAGAAACAGTACTCGCCCTATTAAAATCTGAATATAAAAACACAGATACAAATCCCTTTCCTTCTTTAAAAAAACAACATCAAGCATTACTTTCAGAGTTGTCATGCATTGATTTTTGTTCAGGTTTTCTGCCAAAATTGCCATTGCAATTTCCGTCATTTTTCCTGTACGCAACAGTCAAATGACAAGTGTATGTTTTTTCTTTTCAAATTCAGTAACCAGTGTCCATATTAAACCTTAGTTTTTTTCCAGCTCTCTTACGGCTTGCTCTAGGCAAATGCAGGTGGTATTCTATAATCAGCAGCCTTCCTCTGCTACCAATAATAAACTACAATAAAGATAAAACACCACTGTGATATTAGCAACAATCTTACTTCTCACTCATGAGCATTCTGACATGCATAACCAAAGAAGCCCTCTCACTCCCGTCCAAGGCTATGAAACTCCCAATAGGGAGGTAAAAAACAATAATGTTAAAATAGCAGCACATATATAAGATACAGAACTTAACAATAATAATAATAACTGCTTGTATTTGAATGCAGAGAGATATATAAATATTTATTTGGAGAATGTTGCAGAACAGTTTCCTCCAGGCACTCCAGTTTCCTCCCACAGTCCAAAGACATGCAGGTTAGGTGGATTGGTGATTCTAAATTGGCCCTAGTGTGTGCTTGGTGTGTGGGTGTGTTTGTGTGTGTCCTGCGGTGGGTTGGCACCCTGCCCGGGATTGGTTCCTGCCTTGTGTCCTGTGTTGGCTGGGATTGGCTCCAGCAGACCCCCGTGACCCTGTGTTCGGATTCAGCGGGTTGGAAAATGGATGGATGGATGTTGCAGAACAATACTGCATCAAGTTTTAACTCCAATAGTGTAAAATATTAGTTTTACTGAAGCATTCATCATTCAACATGGGCTATATGTTTGACACCAGTGTCTTTTATAACACAAATTACACCACTATCTAAAACTTTTTTTCCAGCAAAAAAATATTGGAATATGAAGACAGTTTCTAAATATGGAGGAAGCAGAGAAATTATTTAATTTATTTATTTCTAGTAGTATCGACTACTGCAATGCATAACTCACAAGCTGCTCAAACCATTTGTTAAGTAGTGTTTAGTTAATCTAAAATGCTGCTGCATTAATTACAAGAGCTAAGAAAGATTATCACATAACTCCAGGTCTCCAGTCATTACTCTGGCTTCTAGTTAAGCTTAGGACTGATTTTAAAATCCTCCTCCTCACATAGAAAGCTTCAAATGGCCAAGGATCTGCTTACCTATCTAAACTTATCATCATATACAAATCAGAGCATGAACTAAGATTTCAAAATGCTGGCCTATGAAAGATTTCAAGGATTAGCAAAACAATTTTGGGAGGTCAAGTTTTTAACTACATGGCCCCAAAGCAGTGAGAGATCTATCTGCAATGAACAGGGAGGAATAGTAGATATCCCTAAGTTCCCATTTTTAAAATCCAGGCAGAAGAATCACTACTTTAGTCTAGCAGTGTTTCTCAAACTTTATGGTGTTGTGACCCACTTTTTTCTGTGTGTCTTCACAACCCAGCAATTGGGCACCTAGGTGACTACAGCACGATTTTCAGAGTACTTGGAAGATTGGGCACAAACTAAAAAAGGGGGTGGGAGTGAGCATGATCACATTGGCAACCCACTGTATAAAAATAGTAGGCTAACTATTTATAATTATTTTAATCATAACCCTCCTCTATTCTGTTTCTCGTATTGGTATCTTGCTATGTTTTTTGGTGGTCTGCCTCCATAACTGGAAAAGTAACCGGAGATACCAGAAGCATTGGAATGAAAGGATAAAAAGATTCTATTACTATATATTAATACAGCTCAGTACATGTTTTATACCATAGAATGTCCAGGACAGGGTTGGAGGTAAATTGGCCTAGGTCACCAAGACTTTGACTTTGTTCATTTTCTCCAGGAATGCTGTTGATTGGAGTTTATTTTTCACTCCTACAGTGTCAACTGGCCACAGCTCAACAATAATGTTAATGGGCAGATATTGTTAGGTTCCATTTATGTTACTCAGTTTGCTCAAACAAAACTGAACTGAATAGGCGGAAATGCTTAAGAGCTGTTCATACAGGAATGTATTAGTTGGTTTTAACTATAATCAAGATCTTAATTAGTAACATACATCCTCAAACTAATTAATCCAGATTGGAGGAGACCCCATGGAAGACACAGGGCCCTCTGGGAGGATTAGATCTCCGCTCTTGGGAGTTGGTCTCGTCCGTTATGGGAGATGGATGTCTGAAACGGAACTCAGTTAGCAGCGGTGTTAATTTTTCTCTTATTTTTATCATCCCGAGATATCCTGTATTTACCCAACTCGAGGAGGTTCTATTACAGTACATGCAAGCATATACAGTGCATCCGGAAAGTACATAAGTATTCACAGCCTTTGCCATGAAGCTCAAAATTGAGCTCAGGTGCATCCCGTTTCCCCTGATCATCCTTGAGATGTTTCTGCAGCTTAATTGGAGTCCACCTGTGGTAAATTCAGTGGGTTGGACATGATTTGGAAAGGTACACACCTGTCTATATAAGGTCCCACAGTTGATAGTTCATGTCAGAGCACAAACCAAGTATGAATTGTCTGTAGGCCTCCGAGACAGCATTGTCTCGAGGCACAAATCTGGGGAAGGTTACAGAAAAATGTCTGCTGCTTTGAAGGTCCCAATGAGCACAGTGGCCTCCATCACCTGTAAGTGGAAGAAGTTCGAAACCACCAGGACTCTTCCTAGAGCTGGCCGGCCATCTAAACTGAGCGATCGGGGGAGAAGGGCCTTATGGAGGTGACCAAGAACCCGATGGTCACTCTGTCAGAGCTCCAGAGGTCCTCTGTGGAGAGAGGAGAACCTTCCAGAAGGACAACCATCTCTGCAGCAATCCACCAATCAGGCCTGTATGGTGGAGTGGCCAGACGGAAGCACATGGCAGCCTGCCTGGAGTTTGCCAAAAGGCACCTGAAGGACTCTCAGACCATGAGAAAGAAAATTCTCTGGTCTGATGACACAAAGATTGAACTCTTTGGTGTGAATGCCAGGCGTCACGTTTGGAGGAAACCAGGCACCACTCATCACCAGGCCAATACCATCCCTACAGTGAAGAATGGTGGTGGCAGCATCATGCTGTGGGGATGTTTTTCAGCGGCAGGGACTGGGAGACTAGTCAGGATAAATGGAAAGATGACTGCAGCAATGTACAGAGACATCCTGGATGAAAACCTTCTCCAGTGCGCTCTTGACCTCAGACTGGGGCGACGGTTCTTCTTTCAGCAGGACAATGACCCTAAGCACACAGCCAAGATATCAAAGGAGTGGCTTCAGGACAACTCTGTGAATGTCCTTGAGTGGCCCAGCCAGAGCCCAGACTTGAATCCGACTGAACATCTCTGGAGAGATCTTAAAATGGCTGTGCACCGACGCTTCCCATCCAACCTGATGGAGCTTGAGAGGTGCTGCAAAGAGGAATGGGCAAAAGTGGCCAAGGATAGGTGTGCCAAGCATGTGGCATCATATTCAAAAAGACTTGAGGCTGTAATTGCTGCCAAAGGTGCATCGACAAAGTATTGAGCAAAGGCTGTGAATACTTATGTACATGTGATTTCTCAGTTTTTTTATTTTTAATAAATTTGCAAAAACCTCAAGTAAACTTTTTTCACGTTGTCATTATGGGGTGTTGTGTGTAGAATTCTGAGGAAAAAAAATGAATTTAATCTATTTTGGAATAAGGCTGTAACATAACAAAATTTGAAAAAGTGATGCACTGTGAATACTTTCCGGATGCACTGTATAAACATGAGCGGTAAGAAAGAGGCTCAGAAAGAAATGGAAAAGAAATCCACAGCTACAGTAATCCCTCCTCCATCATGGGGGTTGCGTTCCAGAGCCACCCGCGAAATAAGAAAATCCGCGAAGTAGAAACCATATGTTTATATGGTTATTTTTATATTGTCATGCTTGGGTCACAGATTTGTGCAGAAACACAGGTGGTTGTAGAGAGACAGGAACACTGTCTCTTATTCAAACACTGCAAACAAACATTTGTCTCTTTTTCAAAAGTTTAAACTGTGCTCCATGACAAGACAGAGATGACAGTTCTGTCTCACAATTAAAAGAATGCAAACATATCTCTTCAAAGGAGTGCGCGTCAGGAGCACTGAATGTCAGAAAGTGAGAGAAAACCAAACAAATCAATAGGGCTGTTTGGCTTTTAAGTATGCGAAGCACCGCCAGTACAAAGCTGTTGAAGGCGGCAGCTCACACCCCCTCCGTCAGGAGCAGGGAGAGAGAGAGAGAGACAGAGGAAAACAAACAGTCAGAAATCAATACGTGCCCTTTGAGCTTTTAAGTATGCGAAGCACCGTGCAGCATGTCGCTTCAGGAAGCAGCTGCACACAGAAGGTAGCAACGTGAAGATAATCTTTCAGCATTTTTAGACAAGCGTCCGTAGCGTCTAGGTGTGCGAACAGCCCCCCTGCTCACACCCCCTACGTCAGGATCAGAGAAAGTCAGCGCAAGAGAGAGAGAGAGAGAGAGAAACAAAAGTAAGTTGGGTAGCTTCTCAGCCATCTGCCAATAGCGTCCCTTGTATGAAATCAACTGGGCAAACCAACTGAGGAAGCATGTAGCAGAAATTAAAAGACCCATTGTCCTCAGAAATCCGCGAACCAGCAAAAAATCCGCGATATATATTTAAATATGCTTACATATAAAATCAGCGATAGAGTGAAGCCGCGAAAGGCGAAGCGCGATATAGCGAGGGATCACTGTACACCCAAGTCTAGACAGGCATCAACTCCATGTCCAACCTCAAGGTACGGCCTTACAAAGACTAACCTGGAACAGACAGGTGAAAGCACAGATCTCCCGGGACCCCAGGCCACTGCATCGTCTCCAGTTGAGAGCGAAAGCGAATGTGCAAGTGATGCAGGTCATGATAGCTTGTTAATTCCAGAAGATCCATTGAAACTGGAAATGGCCTTGTCTTCCGCATTTTCATCTATTCCTCACAAGCCAGGAGCATCGGCTGTAAAAGGGCTTGTCACTTCATCTACGGAGCATGAAGGCCGAAACGATCTGTCCGCTCAAGACATAATGGAGCTAAAGAAAGAAATAAATGATATGCTCAAGACAAATGAGACGCTGCGGCAGGATACTAAAGACCTGGAGGTATGTTATAAATAATTGCTTTGAGGCAGCCTTTAAAAGGTATGGAAGAAAAAATTCAGGAACAAATTCAGGAAAATGCGTCTAAGTTTGAGAAAAAACTGAGAGCACTTGGCGCCCAGTTTAAAGACGTTAAGTAAACATTCACGACTCAAAATGAAACAGCCGAACATCTGGCATCTACCGCTGACGGGAAAACAACGGCTGCAAATTCCGGATGGAAAAAACTTGGAGACAGACTTGTTGCACTGGAAGATGAATGCAGAAAGAATAACATTAGAATTGAAGGTTTCCCAGAGATGAGTATGTGGGGCACACCCAGTGAAATTCGTAGCTGAGCTATTCTCCAAAATAATTGGAGAGGACTTTAAATCAGATACCGAGATCAAATATCAAATACCTCTAAACCTAGGAGTTTTATTGTGCGCGTTGAAAAATTACAATTTAAATTACATGTAATGTCACTTCTCAGACAGAAACAGATTACATTTGAAGATAACTACATTTGTATTTTCCTTTATTTCTCACCATCAACAGCTGCTAAATGTGCCACTTTTTACAACATTAAACAGCGCTTATGGAAGGCCGAGATCAGATACAGCCTCTTGTACCCTGCCAAACTTAAAGTGGATATTCAAGACAAGTATTACATCTTTACCTCTACGGAGGAAGCAGAAAAAGAGTTAAGAAAACTGATCCTGACACTTTTTTGAAACACAATTGTGAGTCGTATCCTGTCATGGCATGGCAAAGAAGATCTTGTTGGCTGTTTGATCCGCTTGCAATGATACTGGTACTGTAATTATGTAGTGGTCAGGAGCCGCTAAGATTCACACCGTCAAAGGTGACGGTGATTTATTTATTTTAATAGAGGAGATCCCAGGAACGTCCCCAGCCTTGGATTGACCCACACACATTCACAACAGAGACCAATAAAGCACACTGGGAAAGGCAAACAATTAAGAATATAATGAATCAAAATTAACTGAATGAAAAACAATAAAACCATCCCTGACCCTTTCGGCGATATTACAATTAACATATATACACAAACACCACACAGCAAAGTCCATGAAAACCAAACCGGATGAAAATGAGAAGTGATGAAGTTAAGTCCAGCGATCTGTATGTTGAAAGGGTGAAAGAAAACACAGTCCTACCGGTAGTTACTGAAAGGATGAAATTGGATGGATGGTTCAGGAGCGCTCCACTCTTCCGGAAAACTAATGAATCCAACACAGTCCTCAGTGCACAGGTAGACAGACGATCCAGACCCCAACAAACAAATACAGTCCAGGACACAATGATTAATTAAAGTTCCAATAACAGCAGGCAGCACGACAGATCAATGCAACACACAACGCACCAAAACAAAACAAACTTTTCTCCCTTTTGCCCTCTGCCCTCCTTTAAACCTCCTTTGACCCCAGCAGCCCCAACCAGGACTGCTAGGAGATGCAGTTCTTATTTAACAGCACTGCTACATTCCCCACCCCCAGGCCGTGGTGTACGGCCGAACCAAGGATTGAGATTAGAAATGTTAACAGTGGCAATCCCCACTCTACTGCATAGGTCACTGGTCCCTTCTTTTGGACAACCGTAGCCGGGCCAAACCACTTAGGAGCCAGTTTAGCCATGAATTTCTCAGAGGCTTTGGAGAGGGGATGAGTCCTGATTCAGACTCTCTCCCCAACTGAGAATTGCACATGCGTAAGTCTCCGGTTGTACAATTGAGATTGTCTGGACTGGGACCTCACCATCCTCTCCTTTACCCGTTGTGTGATTTGTTGTAGAGTCTGCAAGTGAATATGTAGTGATGAGTCTGGTTTAGGTGGGTTGAGCTCAATTATCTTTTCTAGTGGACCATTTATCTGTCTGCCTAAAGCTAATGCTGGGGTTTCACCCGTAACCTCGTGCACCGCCGTGTTCAATGCGAACCGCAGCTCAGGCAGCCACTTTGTCCAATCCTGATGGTGGTCTCCGACGAAGGATGCTATCATGGTCTTCAGGGTCCGATTCACCCACTCAGTGCGATTAGATTGGGGATGGTATGCTGTCGTTTTCAGGCATCTGAGCCGTTAAACTGCGGGCCCCGATCTGTGATGATGTTCTTTGGCACCCCCCATCGGGTAAATATCTCATCCTTCAGGGTGGAACATATCTTCTTGGCGGTGGCATTAGCCAAAGGGAATAGCTACACCCATTGTGTAAAATGGTCCACAACCACCATCAGGTAGGTCTTCCGGTCCTTACTAGCAGGAAATGGTCCCATTAGGTCTATGCCTAGGCTTTCCCCTGGGGTAGTGATGGTTACTGGTTGAAGCTGTCCCGAGGGTACACCAGGTGGGGTTTTGTATTGCTGACAGGTGGTACAAGTCTGGACATGGGACCAGACGTCTTTGCGTATAGTCGGCCACCATGCCACCTCCAAGATTTTAAACAGTGTCCAAGGTGACCACCAATCGGGATATCATGGTAATACTGTAGGAACTTGGGCACATATGTCTCGGGCACTACCAACTGATAATGGTTACCCCTATCTTTTGTTGGGACACAGCGATAGAGTGCCTCTTGAAGTTCCCTATAATGTATGTGGTCAGGCCTCCCCCCTGAGCCCTCTCTCAACCCCACACATATAGGACTGGCTGCTCGAGATTGAACGATTTCTTGCATGTTCAGGGGAAGATCAGGCCAAGGGTTAGAGACTGATACCGTACATACCACTGGTGCGGGCTCATGCACCCATGATAAGGCATCGGGCACAACATTAGCACAACCCTTCCGATAGCACACCCTGAACGCGAACTGTTGGAGGCGCAATACCCACCTTGTTAGCCTAGACGTGGGGAGAATACAATGATGTCATCGATATAAACAAAACAGGTCTTCCCAATGAGTCCCCGGAGGACCTGCTCCATTAGCCGTTGGAATGATGCCCCAGCGTTTTTAAGTCCAAAAGGCATCACCCGAAACTGGAACAACCCCCCGGGGTGATGACGGCGGTCTTCTCCATGCTATTCTTCCCCATCCTCACCTGCCAATACCCGGACTTCAAATCTAGGGAGCTGAATACTGCTGCCCCATGCAAAGACTCCAAGATGTCATGAATGAGTGGCATGGGGTAAGCGTCATCCAAGGTCTTCTTGTTCAGCTCCCGATAGTCCACACAGAATCGGTACGTCCCATCAGCCTTCTGAACGAGCACCGCAGGGCTAGCCCATGGCGAGGTGGAAGGCTCGATGACCCCCTCCGCCAACATCTGGTCAACCCACTCCTTGATTATTCCTCTTTTCAGAGGCGACACTCTGTAGGCTCGGTGCCGAACTGGGACAGGGTCGACTGTGTGAATGTGATGACACACCACCTCAGTCCGACCCAATTTGTCCGTCCACACAGATTGCCACCTCCTAAGCAGTGGCTGAACGAGCACCGGCTGTTCAAGAATAGCCTTCTCTACTGGGCTGGGCTCATCCACCAACTGCGCGAGATAATAACACAAGTTAGGCCAAACCAGATCACTTTGAGCCTTCATCCCAAACCGATAGACTTCACCCCTCAGCAACTCATACTCCAGCCGCGACAGATGGATAGTAAGACCTACCGACACAAGAGAGTCCATTCCCAGTAATAAGGGCATTGACAGGTGGTCATCTTCCAGGATGTAAACCTCTGTCTCCCAGTGAGTCTCATGTAAGCAGAGCCTCATAGGAACCCTGCCCCTGGCCCCGTGCGTCCTTCCATCCACAAGAAAGAATTTTACTTTTGCACTTCCCCTTAACTGCTCATGAGGCACTTTAAGCTTTTCCCACAAGCTGTATTTCATAAGGGTATAAGTGCTCCCTGTATCTACGACCGCCTCTCAAGTGACATCTTGCACTTGTATGGGCACCACTAAGAGGGGCAAGGTGGCTTGCACCAGGGTGAGATTCGCATGGGGATCCACTGGGACCTTTCCTCGTGGTTTGGGACAGGGGACATCCCGAGATGTGGGACCCTTTCGAGACAAACTAATCCCAAAAGCCGCCCAGTACTTTTCCACTCGGGACCCCACCTTCACCAACTCATCAACCGACTTCACGACCCCCCTCAGAGTAGCTGCCACCCGAGGGTCACAAGCATCAAGGACACGTTGCAATATCTCTTCCTCATGCATGTCAGATCGCTACTTCAGGCACAAGGCATGGAATTCAAAGACAAAGTCCCTGAGACTCTGCGATGGCTTTTGTACAAAGGTCCGGAGCTTTTCTTCCAACAGCGCCTGGTATTCATCTGAGAGGAACGCTTTCAGGAAGGCAGTGCGAAACTCCGCCCAGGTATCACACTTGTGCCACTCAGCAAACCACCAAGAGCGTGCCGGACCGCTGAGTGCCGTGTTCAGGAATCCCCAAGGCTCGGCTCCACTCAGAGGATGCAGTTCCACGAACAAGTCGACCTCCTCTACAAAATCGACAATGCCCGTGGGTGCACACTGAGGGGCCAGCTTAGGGAACTCCATCCGCGGCATCGCAGATGGCCAGATGGTCTGTGAACATCTTTGGATTCCACAGTATGAGTTGGCATGTGTGGCTGGGGAAAGGGACATTTGAGCCTCACTGCTAAGACTGTGGCTCCTGCAACCCGGTCTCAGATAATTGGTAGAAAAGGAGATACTCAGAGAGAGAAACAAAAACACCCCTTTGTCTACTTGCCAAATGAAACAAAAAAAAAAAATCTTTCTAAAGTGAAAATGGGTATAAAACATAACATGCCAATACAATAAAAATTGTGTAAACTGTCCTTCTGGTCAAAGCTGTATCCAAAAAAAAACAAAAAAAATAGTAATTCAAAATTTATATTTCATGGTTTTCACGTTTAAGTGTATGCAGCATTTGCCATACACATTAAAACACAACAAAATGAATAGGGAACATTACAGAAAAGTCAGAAAAGTGTGTAGTCTGAAATGAAGATGACACATACAATATTGTCTGCCACCAAGCACTAAAAGCCTTAAGCACTCTACACCATGATGCTTAAAAGTCCTTATGAGGACAGTGCAGTTCCACTATTGCAGCATTTAATGTTAACAAGGTAACTTTAATTTTTTTAACTTAACATTTTAAAAGGTTTTTACTTATTTTGCACATAAATCTAATAATCATTTTAATTGTACACATTTTGATACACAGCTTGCTTAACTCATTTTCAACATGAACTCATAATTCCTTAAAAATGATATTTCTCTATTATAAAAAAAAATCCTGTGACAATTGTACGTTGTATTGTCATGATGAAAGTCCAAACACAGAATCAAAATTCAATGCAATATCGACGAAAATTTAAGTCAAAAAATTGTTTTTACAAAAGTTTTACAGGAAAAATGTAAGTATAAAAAGTATTTGCGTGTTAATTTCAAAGCCAAACAGAACAAAATCGTATTACTCAACGAATAACTTTAACGCAACATGAAACATAATGTACTTTCAAATTATTACGTTTTACTATTTTTGTAATGTGGTTAATTACTCACTGTAATGTAAAATAGTTAGTTCTATTATGCGGCAGAACCGCAAAGAGGTTAACGCGTAGTGCAGGCCCAGGGGTTGGTGAACGAAGCGAGCATGGGGCAAAACCCACTAGTATAAAAAAAAAAATAATACTCAACCAATGGCTCTGAGGCAAAGGATCTGTGCTGGTATCCCGAAGGTTGTCGGTTTGAATCCCCGTCACTGCCAAAAGAGATCCTACTCTGCTGGGCACTTGAGCAAGGCCCTTAACCTTCAATTGCTCCAGGGGCGCTGTACAATGGCTGACCCTGCGCTCTGACCCCAAGTGGAATGCGAAAACTAACAAATTCCTAATACAAGAAATTGCATAAGGTGAAATAATGAACAAAAAAAATATATCTTTTAGCATGAAGTGAATTTCCCAGATGTGGCACCATAATTTGTAAATGTAATAAAAGTTTGTGACTATATACCTTAAGATGGAAAAATGCTCTTCTCCACCACATTCCTACCACTGTGTCATATTCAAAAAGTGATTGAATAGATTAAAGCATTTCACACTTGCCCAGAGCAAAATAATGTCCTAAGTGATTTTTTAAAATTAGTTAAGGGCAAGTAAAACAATTATTCCTACACAGCTAAAAAGAATATTTAAATTGTTGACAGTCTCTGTCTCTTTCTCTTAAAATGTATGACAGAGGCAATTTGTAACTTGCTTCAATTTACCTACAGCTGATTTCAATTCAGTATTATGTCCAACGGAATGTATCTAATACAATTTTACACACAAAAAAATCTTTAAATGACTTCAATAAATTGCTTCTCACATTACAATAGATCCCCTATATTTTTGATACTTTTTACAATTAAAAGTCTTGCATTTATTACATCAGGATGCTCATCCATCAGACACCTGGATTGACACATTTATTTGCCCTTCCTTGTTCCAATACAATTTACTAATCAAGCCAACTTCTTTACACTGTGTATACAGGCTCAGAATAAAATTGGTGTTCATGCATAAAACCTACATATTTTTTTCTCTGTTGTGAGAAATTCTTCATTAACAGAGTCATTGCTGACACCTCAACTACCAATGTCAGCAGGGCAAATAAAATCTATTTTATACAGCGCCTTTCATGGCACAGATTTCCATGGCATTAAAAAAAAAAAAAACAAGAATACATTTTAAAGCATAAAGATTACATATGCAATGCTTTTGCAAATAAATACATACAAATACAGTATGTAGTGAAAGTGGAGCCACACGTAAATCTTAGTTAAATAATAGTTTATAAAAAAAAATGAAACAAATAAAGTAAACTTATTTAATATTCTGCTGATCGAGAGAAAGTTCAAGTTAGGACCATCTTTGAGTAAATAATTTGAAGTTTTAATTTATACCATGCTGGTATTATACCAAGAACATTTTCGAAGTCTGAAATAAAATGCTGCACAATTTCAAATTTTTCACTTGTGTTTTATAAAACTAACTTAATATCACATATGCATAAAATTCACTACTGTTTATTGACTAACCACCACACCTCTGCTGATTATCTGTAATTAATCATGGAAATCCCAAAAATGTGTGTCTTAATGATTCTAAAGTGATCCGTGAACGCATGATTGTGGATGTGTGTGTGAGTTTTGCACTGTGATGAACTGCCTCTCCAGCCAGGGTTTGTTTCTACTTGGAGAAAATGAATGATTAGATTCTCCAGATTACTTTAACATATTCTACAAACATATACTGTAAAATCATGGATTCCTAAAGCTGGTCTTAGCATTAAAGCTGTCTAAACTGCAAGACTGTTCAAATCAATTCTTCAAATATTAGCAAAAATAAAAAAAATTACTCTAAGAAAAATAAGAGAACGCCTGAATCGGGTCAATAGAAACTCTGAACAAATAGATCAGTTAAGACAGACAGTGAACAAGTGCAGTAAAAATAGATTGCCATCTGGACTGCATACATATATACATAAAGATACAAAATATTTTGATTGCAACTCCTTTGTGCAGTATTTTGTTGTCTCTGTAACTCAAACCTGCAACTTCACGTATAGCAGCTCTTCCTAAAAAAAACACCTGTCACCTAGCTGAGAGGATAGTTACTTCTAAAAGATAAATGAAACAGTACAAATGCACGAATCACTTTTAGAGCGAAATGAAAGTTCTGGCACAGAGGGATTCAAAATTTGTGAATGAAACAATGGATATAAAAAAGTAATCACAATATATTTTGTCTGTACAAAAGGTAAATACATAAAATCAACATCAAGTTATTTTCAACTTGAATGAATGAAAATGTTCATTTATTTCACCAAAACATAGAAGAGACCAATATTTCAAATTGCATCAATTTCTGAACATGAACTGAATCAGAAATAAAGAGTTATGTTTTAACCTTGGTCAACACAAAGACAACTGTAACAAGAAAGTAAAGTACAAGATTAACTGTATGTAATGTTGCTGACCAAAAATGAACAATATACTTAATCCTACATAATGTCATCTGAGCTTCTTGTTCAGAAAAGTGTGGCAGAATCAGACCTTTAATGAAATGTTCATATTTCTCTACCTTTAATCTCAATTAAGTCATTTTATGCCTGTAGAAAAGAACAACATAGGATTTTCTTACATTAACTCTACTGGACTGTGAGAGCCAATGAAGCAGGTATGTATCAACACAGTCCTTTTGTAGCACACTTCACAGATTCAGTAACCTGTCCAAGAGACGTCATATGCATTTAAGTACTTGCATTTAAATAATAAAGGCTAGAAAGAAAAAAAAAACGTAATGCTGTCATCATGACCTCAGCTAGCTAAAAAATTCACAGAAGAACTCTGGAAAAACATTATTGGTACAAGACATAAACCTGGGTTAGTTTAGTTCCTAGTGCTACTTGTAAAGCAAGATTAAGTCTTTCAACAGTTGACTGAAACATGATGCTGAATGTTGATAATTTAGAGAAACACTAATTCAGGGATTTTGCAATCAAGTATTGTACTCCCTCACCACTTTTATTTGCTCTTTTTTCCATACTTAAACCAGATATATTCACTTCTTGTAGGTCATAGTTATATGTCTTTTGGGATGATATTCAGACTTCACAAACAGAAGAGAAGCTCAATAAATCTAATGTTGCATGTTGTTATGCACAACAACAGTGTGGAAAAAAGAACAACGAGGCCAAGATTGTAGATTAACTCTCCATACCTGTTACCCTTTCATACACAGCTGGCTCCTTCAGGCTGTATGTTATTAGATGTCACAAAAAGGGGTGAGCACACCTGTGCTGGAAGGTCAGCACACATTCACTAAAAGTGACATCACCAACAGTGTTCAGTATTTAAACTGACATGGTCATGCAACAAGACTGGTAACTGCAGTTGGCATATCTGACACTGAAACAATGGTGAGCTTGTTAATCATACAGGTGTTGGTGGACAATTCACACCACAATAGAGAGTTTAAACCAGTGGACCTCGAAACTTAGTCCTGGAGACCCCGCGTGGATGCTTATTTTTGTTCCAAACAACTTCTATTTTTATTGGATTCCTAGCTTAACCATGCAAACTGATTTTTCCCAGATTATGTGTTTTATTGTAGAGATTACAAAACTAAGTTTGGTACATATTTATTAGAAAGTACCAAGTTTTTATACATGTTACAAGGGTAAAATTAGGGTTTTTACTTATATTTTTAAGATTTTCTTCATCATGATTTTCATTCTGCTTTTCCAGGTATTGTGGTTACTTAATGCATTATTTAATAATGAGTAAATGACTGCAACTGAGACTGACGTAATTGCATCATTTCCGCTTGTTGTTAGTTGCCAATACTAGAATATAATTATGGGCGCAAACTACACAGAAAAGGGAAAACAGACAAACAACAAATGAGATAAGCATTTAAAGCTGTAGCAAAAATTTTAAAACATTCTAAATGTAAGATAAATTTAAAAATAAAATCACAAAGATGTGTTTTTTATGAATGTGAAATAAGAGACGAAAATTAAAGACCAGATAATTAAATGAAATCGGTTAAAGATAAAAATCACTCAATTATTGGGAAAATGCCATGAACAAAATCCAGCAACCACATTGGGTTCTCAGGACTGAATTTGAGAACCATCGGTCTAAACAAATATTACTCACCGTTTTATTTTCATCACATTTCTGGCATATGATTGCTCCTCCATTGTAAGAAATCAGTTTATACCCTGGTTGGCAAATGCAAAACGTACCTGAAGCGTAAGCACAACGATAAACGATAAATTAGTGATAATTGCAGACTTTATGTGTATACAAAGGTTAAGACAACCAAAAAGACTAAATTATCTAAAATATTTAAGGGTCTAAATGTAATTGCATATAAAAAGCCTATAATTCGTTGCTGAAATCTGTGGAACAGCAATTCTGACAGAATGCCACTCTAACAGAGAACACGCACGCACACTAATGCATACCATCACACTTGCTTATACTACACCAAACTACTGACGCCAATTAACCTGCTATATAAATTGTTTGGGAAGTGAGACTGAACCGTGTAATAAACTTATCAATATGAACTCCATTAAAACTGAATGGACGATTAGGACGTCTCTTGCACATGCACATGCACTTACCACTGGAACTTCTAATCTGATTGGGCCCGCAACGCACGCAAGCAAGACTAGAAATGTCAAAATATTCCACATTTCCACAAAGCGAGAGCTCCTGAAACCTTATGGCAAACTGCTCAGAACTTGTAAAACAAGTTTGTAAGAATATGAATAACAACAATCTGCACAAATAGAGCAGAAGCGTCATCGTCGCCATGGAGGATGACGTAGACACACTTCCGCTGACCCAGAATCCCCTAACACAAGTGGTATCGACAATCGAGCTCTTTACATTTAGAATGATTGCAGTAAAGTTAAGAATAAACGAAGATTTGCAATTTGCCGTTGAAATCGTACCTATGAGATTTTAAGACTCGATAATTTGCTGTTTCAACTGTTAAATGTACAACACAAAAGATGGCAAAAATAATTTAACCAGAAAATGATATTTCTACACCTCGTATTTGTTGTGAATTTTAAAAACTGGCAAAATTAATGCAATTTCATGTGTATTTCATTAAAATGACTTAAGGGTGAAAAGCAAAGACACGTTGACGTCACGTTGACTGCTCATACATAAAATTACGATTAAGTAATTTTTCTTAATATATTTTATATTTGATATTGTCCATCCTCTTGTAATGCACAGATAAGTCCTATAACAATATTTTCAGCCATGTGTATGATTCTACGATGAGCAGTATTACGAGGCGGGAATATGATCTGTAACTAAATGTCCCGACAATTAGTTCTATAAACTGTAAAGCAGGGGTAGGCAACGTCGGTCCTGGAGTGCCACAGTATGTGCAGGTTTTTGTTCCAACCCAGTTCCTTAACGAGAACTCAATTATTGCTGATGAAGCACATATTGCTTAAGTGACATTTTAATGCTTCATTTTAGTGGTCTCGTTTGTTAAGGTTCTCCAACCTTAATTGCTTATTTCAATCTTAAACTGCTGCATTCAGTGTTTTAATTGCTCCTTATTAGCAATAAGATGTAAAAGACAAAGCAGCCAGCAGTTCTCCAGCTAGCTTTTTTCCCCAATTACATCTGTGTGTGTTCATCATGCACGGTTTGATTTAATAAAACACTTAATGGAAAAATGTGACAGACTGAAAATGATCTGTTTTAGGCTTCAAATCATTTGGATGATATCCTTGGAAAGGAAAAAAATCTACGATATAAAAGCCTTACATTGCACAGACTAACAAGCCATAAAATTAAATAAGGTCTGAGATTGGCAATGATTGGTTTCTAATTAAACAATTGGGTTGGAATGAAAACCTGTAGCCACTGCGGCTCACCAGGACCGACATTGCCTACCCCTGTTTTACATCTTATTGCTAATAAGGAGCAATTAAAACACTGAATGCAGCAGTTTAAGATTGAAATAAGCAATTAAGGTTGGAGAACCTTAACAAGTTAGACCACTAAAATGAAGCATTAAAATGTCACTTAAGCAATATGTGCTTCATCAGCAATAATTGAGTTCTCGTTAAGGAACTGGGTTGGAACAAAAACCTGCACATACTGTAGCACTCCAGGACCGACGTTGCCTACCCCTGCTGTAAAGTTTCCTATAAAACGTACAACGTGGTATGACGGGTCCAAAGCTTCTTTTTTTTAAACTAAATTTTGGTTTATTTATTGTTGTAACAACATAATCTAACACACATGCTCTATGAAAGTAAAAAAACAGTCCAGTCTAAAGCGTTAAGATATTATAATCAACACTTGAATCTACTTTAGAAAATAATTTGATAACAAAAAGCCCGTTATATTGTAATCCCTAAAATTTGTTTTCATCAGAAGTAAAACTTTTCATATTTTCACCACACCACATTTGGGAATTGTGCACATCTTTACTTTTTGTTTTGTTTCAACGGTTGTTGAAAAATGATCCAGTCTTTCGTATTCTTTATATTTTATTTCTCAAAGTGACATTTGAGGTTGCAGTTTAATATTTTGGTTTGTGAGAATTGCATTTTATAGCGAATTACACCTATTTCAATGGGCTCTTCTTCATCAGTCCATTATCAAGAGCTGAACTAATGACGAGTTGCTACACATTGCAGGTTTATTAGCAAATGAAAGTAAGAATTTAACTGTACTCTGAAATCTTGTTAACTGTACTCTGAAATCTTGTTAACTTTCACAAAATGCCCCTGAACTGGAAGATGGACAATTTGTTTGTTGATATAAAATCTTATTGAAGAACTTGCGATTACTATAGATACATGCACAAGAGATTGCCGCATATACCCTGCTCTTTTGGTATTTAGGAAATGTAACGTGTTTTAGAAAGATTTTATTAATTAAAGTGTTCAAACTCACGTTAATTGGTTTGCAATACCTTTAGCAAAACGTTTAAAAAGAACGTAGAATAAAGCTAAAATTCCCAAATAAAATAAGGTAAAGTTCTAAGTTGTCACTTTGTCATTTTAATTACTAAATGTGCATTTTCTGGAGTCCCTTTTCTTGTATTATATTTAGTAAGGAGTTGAACAGAGTAGTGTTAGTTCTAATAAAAACAGATTAACAAACTAATGTATTAAATTCAGTTCAACAATTGATATACAGATTTTAAAGATATACATTGATTTGATTATTATACTTGCTGTCGCATTGCCATTTTTTGTTTATAAAAAAAAAGAAAAGGATGAATACAGTACACGTGAGAGCGACTCTTAAGAAAATGTAATACAGCTAGACTCTATTGAATGGTACGCGTTTCCAGGCTGCAGACACTGTATGGATGTGCAGGTTACATTTTTCCCATTGTATGAACAAAATGCTTTCCATGGGCTCACCACCTATGGGAGGGGCCAAGGAGGTCGGTGCAGTGTGAGTTGGGTGGTGGCCGAAGGCAAGGGACCTTGGCGGTCTGATCCTCGGCTACAGAAACTGGCTCTTGGGACATGGAATGTCACCTCTCTGAAGGAGAAGGAGCCTGAGCTAGTGGGTGAGGTTGAGAGGTTCTGGCTAGATATAGTCGGACTCACCTCGACGCACAGCCTGGACTCTGGAACCAACCTCCTTGAGAGGGGCTGGACTCTCTACCACTCTGGAGTTGCCCCCGGTGAGAGGCACCAAGTGGGTGTGGGCATACTTATTGCCCCCCGACTTGGAGCTTGTTCATTGGGGTTTACCCCGGTGCACGAGAGGGTAGCCTCCCTACGCCTTCGGGTGGGGGGACTGGTCCTAACTGTTTGTGCGTATGTGCCGAACAGCAGTTTGGAGTACCCACCCTTTTTGGAGTCCCTGGAGGGGGTGCTTGGGCACTCAGGTGAAGAGAGGGGCGGAGTTGTCAACTGATCACCACCTGGTGGTGAGTAGGCTTCGATGGTGGGGGAGGATGCCGGTCAGGCCTGTTAGGCCCAAACGTGTTGTGAGGGTCTGCTGGGAATGTCTGGCAGAGTGCCCTGTCAGAAGTAGCTTCAACTCCCACCTCCGGCAGAACTTCGACCACATCCCGAGGGAGGTGGGGGACATTGAGTCCGAATGGGCCATGTTCCGTACCTCTATTGTTGAGGCGGCTGACTGGAGCTGTGGCCGTAAGGTGGTTGGTGCCTGTCGTGACGGCAATCCCCGAACCCATTGGTGGACTCTGGCGGTGAGGGATGCCGTCAAGCTGAAGAAGGAGTCCTACGGGACCTTTTTGTCCTGTGGGACTCTGGAGGCAGCTGATAGGTACCGGCAGGCCAAGCGGAATACGGCTTTGGTGGTTGCTGAGGCAAATACTCGGGCATGGGAGGAGTTTGGGGAGGCCATGGAGAACGACTTTCGGATGGCTTTGAGAAGATTCTGGTACACCATCCGGCGTCTCAGGAGGGGGAAGCAGTGCAGTGTCAGCACTGTATATGGTGGGGATGGTGCACTGCTGACCTTGACTCGGGACGTTGTGGGGGGGGGGGGGAGTACTTCGAAAACCTCCTCAATCCCACTAACATGCATTCCAATAAGGAAGTAGAGCCTGGAGACTCAGAGATGGGCTCCCCCATCTCTGGGACTGAGGTCACCGAGGTGGTCAAAAAACTCCTTGGTGGCAGGGCCCCGGGGGTGGATGAGATTGCCCGGAGTTCCTCAAGGCTCTGGATGTTGTAGGACTGTCTTGGTTGACACGCCTCTGCAACATCGTATGAACATCAGGGACAGTGCCTCTGGATTGGCAGACCGGGGTGGTGATCCCCCTCTTTAAGAAGGGGGATCGGAGGGTGTGTTCCAACTACAGAGGGATCACACTCCTCAGCCTCCCTGGAAAAGTCTATTCGGGGGTCCTGGAGAGGAGGGTCCATTGGATAGTCAAACCTCGGATTCAGGAGGAACAGTGTGGTTTTCGTCCTGGTCGTGGAACAGTGGACCAGCTCTACACCCTTAGCAAGGTCCTGGAGGGTGCATGGGAGTTTGCCCAACCAGTCTACATGTGTTTTGTGGACTTGGAAAAGGCGTTTCACCGTGTCCCTCGGGGAATCCTGTGGGGGGTACTCCGAGAGTATGGGGTACCGGACCCCCTGATAAGGGCTGTTCAGTCCCTGTACGATCGGTGTCAGAGCTTGGCCCGCATTGCCGGCAGTAAGTCGAACCCATTTCCAGTGAGAGTTGGACTCCGCCAGGGCTGCCCTTTGTCACTGATTCTGTTCATAACTTTTATGGACAGAATTTCTAGGTGCAGCCAGGGTGTTGAGGGGGTCCCGTTTGGTGGACTCAGGATTGCGTCACTGCTTTTTGCAGATGATATTGTCCTGTTTGCTTCATCAGGCCATGATCTTCAGCTCTCTCTGGATCGGTTCGCAGCTGAGTGTGAAGCGGCTGGGATGGGAATCAGCACCTCCAAATCCGAGACCATCGTCCTCAGCCGAAAAAGGGTGGAATGCCCTCTCAGGGTTGGGAGCGAGATCCTGCCCCAAGTGGAGGAGTTTAGGTATCTCAGGATCTTGTTCACGAGTGAGGGAAGAATGGAGTGTGAGATCAACAGGCAGATCAGTGCGGCATCCGCAGTATTGCAGGCTATGCATTGGTCTGTCGTGGTGAAAAATGAGCTGAGCCGCAAGGCAAAGCTCTCAATTTACCAGTCGATCTATGTTCCTACCCTCACCTATGGTCATGAGCTATGGGTAGTGACCGAAAGAACGAGATTGCAAATACAAGCGGCTGAAATTACTTTCCTCTGCAGGGTGTCTGAGCTTTCCCTTAAAGATAGAGTGAGAAGCTCAGTCGTCCAAGAGGGACTCGAAGTAGAGCCGCTGCTCCTCCGCATCGAGAGGAGTCAGATGAGGTGGCTCAGGCATCTGATCAGGATGCCTCCTGGACGCCTCCCTGGTGAGGTGTTCCGTTCCAGGTACGTCTAACCGGGAGGAGGCTCCAGGGAAGACCCAGGACACGCTGGAGGGACTATGTCTCTCGGCTGGCCTGGGAATGCCTTGGGATTCTCCCAAAAGAGCTAGAAGAAGTGGCCGGGGAGAGGGAAGTCTGGGCATCTCTGCTCAAGCTGCTGCCCCCGCGACCCGATCTCGGATAAGCGGAAGAGGATGAATGGATGGATGGATGGATGAACAAAATGACAGCAGACAACTGGATGGACAGTGTCATAATCTGTGTGAATGCAAGAAAGATGGGCTTAGACGGGTGACAATAAAGGTCAGTGGGGGTGAGGGCCGAATCACGGGACGGGACAGGCAAAATAGTGGTCTGTTAATTTTCGACGGGTTTTCGAGATGCAGCAGGAAATGCGCTTTTGAGTCGCAAATACTACCGGACTGGAGGCTGCTCTCCTCCTTCACACCAGGTTTTCGTCCTTTGTTCTCAATAATGATAAATGATGTATTTATGGAAATAGAAAATAAAATGGGATTATCCCTTTTTGCAGATGATGGGGCAATTTCGAGGAGTTTGTTAGTGGTCTTACAAACAGGGTTTCAAATATTCAGTGAGAAGTCAAGCAAAATGACACCTTTTATTGCCTAACTAAAAAGGTTACAATATGCAAGCTTTCGAGGCAACTCAGACTTTTCTTTTCATCCATAAATGGCTAACACGGTACAACACCCTAGTACTACAAATATTCAGTGGAAAAAACAAAAGTAGTGGTATTTAGAAGGAAAAGAAATATAGTGATGCGGTAAAACTAAAGTTGTATAACGAGAAATTAGAGAGAGTGAGGAACTTGAATTTTTTAAGCATATGGTTTGATGAAAAAGTTACTTGGAATGTAAATGTACAGAAAATTGTGGACAAATGTAAAAAAAAAATAAATAAACTCAATGAGGTGAGTAGTGGGAACTAAATGGGGAGGAAACAGATTAGCTTTGAAAACAATACATAGACCAATATTAGATTATGGTTGTATGGTATACAGCACAGCTTCTAGGACATTATTAAAAAAAAAAAAACTTGACCATATTCAATATCAGATTTTGAGAAAACACAGACAGCAGCAATGCAAGTGGAGATAGGGATAATGCCTCTAGAAATTAAAAGAGAAAGATTGAAAATGAATTACAGTTTACAGGGCCATAGTCCAGATCAGGGGTCGCCAACTCCAGTCCTGGAGGATCACTGTGGCTGCAGGTTTTCATTCTAACCCTTTTCTAAATGAGTGACCTGTTTTTGCTGCTAATTAACTTCTTTTTGAACTAATTTTAATTGATTTTCTCTTGAAGACTCAGACTCCTTAATTGTTTCTTTTTCCTTAATTAGCAGCCAAGCAATAATGAGATACAAAATGAGCCAAAACAACTGGTGTCCATCATACAATATCTGAAAATAAAGAAAGATGAAGGTCTCAGGAATGTCGATCGGGTCTTGTTCAGAAAGCGGATGCCACTTGAAACGACCTTCTCCTCACCCAAACACTAACCTTAAGGTCAATAAAATAGGTCCCTGATGTTAAGTCACTATTTTAGGGCTAAAATGATAACAGAAATGTGAAACCTACTTATATACCTAATATTAATTATTGTGAAACAACCAAGTGGCGTCCATGTGAATCAACCAAGTGGTGTCCACTTTCTGAACAAGAGCCATGTCGATCTGCTCAGGCCCCTAAAACATTTGAACAGTGCTCTTAGAAAGAGAAAATCAGAAATTTTGGAAATGTCTGCTAATGCCCCACGATAGCAGCAACAAGCCATGAAATTAAAGGACAGGCTTAATTAACGACAGCAACTGGCACCTCATTAAGCAGCTGGTTGGAGTGAAATTGGTTGGAGTTTCAGGCCCTGACTTAATTGGTCTTCTGTTGGCTCCCTCACTTCACATTTCATTTTACAAGGGTTAGAATGAAAACCTGCAGCCATGGTGGTCCTCCAGGACCGGACTTGGCGACCCCTGGTCCAGATCATCCAACCAAGCAAACATTGAAACCTTGTTGGGAGAAAGATAGGATGAAAATGAATAGATTTGGGTGGGAAGTGGCGCAAAAAGCAAAAGAACACATGGCAGACAAATTAAACATTACTTCAACAGTACCATTACCTGCAATACAACCTACTTCCAGGTGTGATTGTAGATTTTGCACTTTTAGACAAAAATGACAATGATAAAGAAATAATTTTCAGTGCATATACTTTACAGGAGTACATTGACAAATATCCCACATATGTACAGATTTATATAGCTGCATCAAAGGATTTAGACAATAAAATAGGAGTAGTAGTCATTGTTCCAGAGAGTTACGTCTATGAATGAATCAGTAATGGGATATCCGTCTATGCAGGAGAAATGATTGCATTACTACAATTGATTGAAGAAGTTGGTCCAATATGATTAGTAATTTGTTCAGATTCAAGTTAATCTCTATTTATATTAAATTATATGCCAGAAATAAACATTTTCAAAAGCAATGGGAGGAAGGAATGATGGTATTACAGAGTTGAGAGGAAAGTGTGAGAAATGAAATGCAGAGGGAGAAACAGAAATGATGAACGATTGATAACAATACGTAGATTTGGACACTCTGGTTTAAACAGTTCGTTTTATGGGATAGGAAAACAACAAATAAACTTACGTGGATATTGTGGAAAAGCAGAAACAGTAAAACATGTGATATTACAAAGTCGGAAGTTTAACGAGGATAGCAGATTTTAGGTTGAAAACCTCACGGAAGTGAAAGTGAATCTTATCTTGGAAGATATTTTGCAGAAGAAATCAGGAGATGCATCGTTTTCTATCACAATTTTTGAACGATACTATTGAGTGAGATGACATAGTAGTGAGAACGTACTGATCTACACTCCATGCCAGATGGTGGCGGTAGTGCACCAAATTGTTTCTTTTTTTTGCCAACCGCCAGTAAATCAACAAGAAAAAGAAAAGAAGAAGGTTTTCGTCCTCTCTTTCTACGGGACTCTATTGGTCGAAGCGAACCAACTTACGTCATCTCCTTTTTTCTCCACCTCCAAAACTGAACGGAAGGTGCATTAGGTCCTTCAGCGGAAAAAGAAGCGCCGGAGGAGCTGACGCCATTTCAATGTTTTCGGTTGCTACGTATTCAAAATAATCAATTACCGCTCGTCTATTGCCGGCTGAGAGGAAACAGCGATTGTGTGTTTCGGTGGTTTAACTGGTGCAAGTATGTAAGCTCAGACATATTTA
Organism: Erpetoichthys calabaricus; assembly: GCF_900747795.2. NCBI lineage: Eukaryota > Metazoa > Chordata > Cladistia > Polypteriformes > Polypteridae > Erpetoichthys > Erpetoichthys calabaricus. Next base: position 132,521,968 of record NC_041406.2, read on the forward strand.
AATGTTTCATTAAATGAAACCAACTTGACCAAGGCCGAGTTGAGTCGGTTGTGAGGTTGTCGACTGCTGCATTGTTACCGCTTTCTGGCCGATTGCTTCGAGTGTACAGATGACACGGGAAGTAAAATGGCCAATTTGTGTTAGCCGCATAAGTCACTAATGTTAGGGCGTTTTATATTTAAGAAAAGATGTCGGCATTCCTAAATAGAACATTTTTCGTTTAGAACTGTTGAACTGCAGCCGTACTGTTTGTAGTCGCTTGGTGGCGCCAAATGACATTACAGTACATATACCGTACATGTAGTATTTTGTAGCTTTTAACCCAATTGGTGTGTAGCGGTAGGTTAAAAGAAAAAATAACCTTGTATTTCAGTGGTTGGTTTTCCACAGTTTTCATGGGTGTATTCCTTTTTGTGTGCAGATTATATATAGGATATAGTTCATGCTTAATATTATAATGTTCAAAAATTGTAATAACCTGTAAGTAGATTAATAGTATATTAAGAAAACATTCGTGTTTGTTCTGCCAATGTTCCAATCACATAAATTGGTCACTCGAAATTGGGGCGTCATGATTGTGTGCCTCACTGTGCCCAAGACCGGAGCTCTCTGCGCTCCATAGTAGCTGAGTGGATTCTTGGCGACTCTTTTTATTCAGGTTGAACAGTGACTAAATGTATAGTACAGGGGTAGGCAACGTCGGTCCTGGAGTGCCACAGTATGTGCAGGTTTTTGTTCCAACCCAGTTCCTTAACGAGAACTCAATTATTGCTGATGAAGCACATATTGCTTAAGTGACATTTTAATGCTTCATTTTAGTGGTCTAACTTGTTAAGGTTCTCCAACCTTAATTGCTTATTTCAATCTTAAACTGCTGCATTCAGTGTTTTAATTGCTCCTTATTAGCAATAAGATGTAAAACAGGGGTAGGCAATATCGGTCCTGGTGAGCCGCAATGGCTACAGGTTTTCATTCCGACCCAGTTCCTTAATTAGAAATCAATCATTGCCAATCTCAGACCTTATTTAATTTTATGGCTTGTTAGTCTGTGCAATGTAAGGCTTTTATATCGTAGATTTTTTTCCTTTCCAAGGATATCATCCAAATGATTTGAAGCCTAAAACAGATCATTTTCAGTCTGTCACATTTTTCTATTAAGTGTTTTATTAAATCAAACCGTGCATGATGAACACACACAGATGTAATTGGGGAAAAAAGCTAGCTGGAGAACTGCTGGCTGCTTTGTCTTTTACATCTTATTGCTAATAAGGAGCAATTAAAACACTGAATGCAGCAGTTTAAGATTGAAATAAGCAATTAAGGTTGGAGAACCTTAACAAACGAGACCACTAAAATGAAGCATTAAAATGTCACTTAAGCAATATGTGCTTCATCAGCAATAATTGAGTTCTCGTTAAGGAACTGGGTTGGAACAAAAACCTGCACATACTGTGGCACTCCAGGACTGACGTTGCCTACCCCTGGTATAGTACATTGAGAGACGCTTTTATCAGGGTGAAAGCGGTGAGCTGCCAGATGGCCTCAAGATTTTGCCAGTACAAACTACTACCTAAAAAGTGATGCTAAAAGCATGAAGTGTAACCCTTGTTAACTGCTGATTAATCTGTCTGTAATGTCGTATTTTTTTTTACATTTCTTAGAGTCTTGTTTATATTCATTAAAAAGTTTATTTTGTAATATGAATTATTTACATTTTCATATCAGTGGGATGAAAAGAGCATTTGAGATGGATGATATGGAATTCAATATTCCTTTTTGGAAACAGAATTCTAACAAAAATGACAATAGCTGTGCTTCATATGGCATTCCCAAACTTTGGATTAATCATTCAAAATAGATGTCTAATGAAAACATTTAGTACATTTACATGCATTTGCTTAATCAAGTAAACATCAGTCTGGGGGACTGTTTATGCAACAAGTGTTACGGGACAAGGTTACAATTTGGTCATTGATCATTACAAGTGAAGAGTTCAGAACAAAGCGCAGACTGGTTACACTTTCTTTGTTACAAAAGCCATGTTTAATAGTAATATGGTTTACTTAAAATCATTTGTAATTGTTACAATACTAATTGGTGATCTCTCATTAATCTTTGAAAAGCTGAAGGAGGCTGCAGTTAAATCAGATGTGTAAAAACAGTTGTCAGACATTAACATAGCTGTATGTGTTCCTGTTTATTTAACATGTATTGCTCATGCATAAATATCTTAACAAAATGTGTGTGGCAAGTCTGACTTCAGAGCTGATTGGTGACGTTTCTAGATGTCAACACTTGTGCTCAGTGTGCACTATGATAGACCAGAGATTTTCTTCATGATTGGGATGTGGCAAGGCAAAAAATATTTAAATTGCTCCAAATTGGAGAAATGGATTTTCATTTGGAATTTGAATCCAACCAACCCACTCCTCCCAGCTCTGTAAAGTTTATATTAACTTACTGTTATTTAAGATTTGATTATTTGGTTTGATTTCACATACACATACAATCTTTGTTTTCTTGATATAGCAGACCCCCAATTTAACATTCTCATAGTTGACACTTTCCCGCATTTTACGTTTTTGAATGATATGTGGTTATAATGTTAGGTTTTCCAAAAGTAGTAATTGTTTTGAACGCATAATGTTATACATAAATGTATTTATAGTTATTTGAATATCAGTAACTTACTGTATTACATTGATTTGCACTACTTTATGCATCTTCATTTTTTGTCAGGTTCTGGCATTTTCTATGTAGGCTTTAAGATCTCAAATGCAGTTTGTACAGACTATTAAGAAAACTTGTAGCACAATTTATTAAAATTGAAATCTGTCTATAGCTTTTGAATACTGTTGCCAGCTGTTAAGAGGAGTTTTTAAAATGAATTAAAAAAGGCAAAAACCTAGTTTTTTTGTTTCAACTTGAGAATCTAGGTTTCAGTTACGGGTATATTGCAGCTCAAATTAGATTTTTTTTCTTTCCCACCACTCGTGCAACACATCCAGTTTTTTTAGTGAAATGTGATCAACAAAAACTTGAAATCATAACATAACTGATTCATGTATTGGATTGTGATTTCAGCGTGACCTGTGTTTGAACTAGGGATGCGCTAATCTTACCGCTTGATGGCTGACAACAAGTAGTTCGTGAATGCTGTAGGCTAATAGAGTAGTAAATTAATAACTTTATTAGAAAGGAATTAAATATTACAAAGAACAATGCAAGTTTATTAAGCTATAGTGAAAAAAAACTATAGATTTTGTTCAAGAAAACAGACGTTTTTAAATATTAAAAATAACTCTTGTGAATGTTTAGCATTACACCAACAACAAGATACAAATTTATTTCAATTTTAAAAAAAAAAAAAAAGCTCCTGCCGAATTTTAATTCATGGTATTATCATTATGTATTTTTTTTTTTAATCGTCACTGCCCCAGTGCCTCTACTAGAAGCAGCATTCAAAATCTATTAACTGTGTTAACTTGTACTGACAGAAGCTTTTGTACTAAAGTAGCCAAGGATATGAATCACAATATTTCTAGCTCATTCTGATAGGTATGTGTGCTCTTGAAGTTTATTGTGAATACATAGTAGAATGAAATTCTTACTTGCATGTCATATTGGAATAGTAAAAGCAACATAATAACAAAAAAGATGCATGTGAGTGTTTGTAGTTTTTCATTTTGTGTTGTCAGCATTTTTATTTTGGCTTGGTATGTCTGCAAAGTATGAGCTGCATATGCCTCGTACACCTGTTGCTTGAATGACATAGGTAAACACTTTATCAAAGGTGATACTTGAACACACCACTCTTCACACAAATGGTAATCTCTGTATGCATAGATTGACATAGAGCCCATGTTTGTTCTTGTCAGAAGTTGATAGGTTTACCCAGCTTAGAAGGATTGTTTTCTCGTCTAGTAGTGTCAGTTGCACATGCATCAGTAGAGTTTGTGCAAATATTGAGAGCAAGTCATTTCATTAAGTAGAGAACAAGGGTCTTTACATATTTCACAAATTAAGCAACAAAATGTACTAAAGTTTGCATTGTGGAATTTTTAAGTATTTCTTCTTCATTTTCATAAATAACAAGTGATCCCTTCAACATACTTTTATGAATAGGAAGGGTTGAGTTTTCTTATCTTTAAATTACTAGAGCTAATATTTATAGAATTGACAACTCCCCCTGAAGTTTCTCCGTCTCATAAATTACATTTTGTGGTGTTGATTTTTCTTTTTCCTTTCTGAAAAATTTCCAAACCATTGTATCTTAGTTTGCATTTAGGGTTTATGTGGAGATGTGGGATATCTAAAGTGCAACTGGCAGTTAAATAAAGGGGTACAAGCAAAACCTAAGGGTTTTGAAGCATCAAGGTGTGATGTTTGTTTAATTCAGGGCAGCAGCAAATCTGTTTTTTCAAATTTTATATATAAAACGAAGGGTGAACGCTCATTGCCCCCCCATTCACAGTGAGAATTGGCATAGTGTCTTGTTACAATTAATTAATCTATCCTTATTTTTATATGTATATTTTTAGAAGCTTAGTATGTAGGGATTGCTTCATCAGTATTGGCATCTCCACTTTTGTAGTTTATTGTTCAATTCTTGCACAATTATGAATATATTTGACTAATCACATGAAATTAACTTTTTATTAAGCATTAGATGTCTCATTATTACAAGGAAAAATAGACACAGTGAGTTATAAGATGATTTTCAGAAGATTCTTTTAATTTCCTTTGTAGCGGCATGTACAACTTTGATATTGTAAGAAGAGCAATTTTAATTTCTAGCTTCTGTTTGCATTCTCGCTGGACATTCATAGGCACCCAGCATTAACAGTTCTAGTTATTTTTACTGTCAAAGTTGCATGTGTAGTATTCATTTATCTTCAGAATCCGCTCCCAGTAAGCAATTTACTACATGTACTGTAAAGTTGTAAGCTGAAAACGTTCTAGATTATTAACTATCAAATGCGTTTTTCCCATTTGGACTTTGGAGTTCTGAAATGTGAGCACAACTCCCTTAACTGTGTCTGTGTGTTTCACATCCTTTTTCCATGGTGGTGTTTCTTGTAGTGTTCTCATCGTGTCCTTTGTTGTTCAGCTGATTAAAGGTTTGTGCCCTGCTACTGAAGCTGAAGACTGCATTTTTCATTGTGCCAAGCCTCTACATACTGAGTCCATTGATGTCTGCCCTCATTATTCATCTATGAGTGATAGACATCATAACAGAAGCAACATGTTTGACTGGGTAGCATTTTCTCATAAAAATGTCCCTTAAACAGTTCAGGGGTAGAAATGCACTTTTGATGGAAGTTTTATTATGAGAGGAACATTTTGCTCACATTTATTCAGTTAATTATTTTGGCATCCATCTCCGCATGTAACATGCTAGAGGCGACCTATTGGTCTGTTAGCAAAATGTGCTGCATTACTTTTCTTCTCAGAGGTTTCAGGTAAATCTGTACAAAATGTTGGCTAAGGGGTCCATGGCAGCTCTGCTAAAATCTGTTGTGCTGCGAGGTTCATGGAAGATGTATTTGGACTATTTATCATCTCCAGCCTATTGTTTTCACACCACAAGTAGAAAGTACAAGGCTACAAATGCACCATTTCAAATGTATGTTTGAAGACAAAGAGGAATTATTTGAAGAACATAAGGCAGTGGTGCGAGAGAAGCTGTCTGCAATGAAACATTTTGAATTAAGCAGTATTGAGAAACCAGACATGAGAGATTCAACAAATGCATTTTTGTAAGGCATGGTGCGTGTGGACCTGCTGGGTCTGTAAAGGAACCAACAGGAATTGAATTCGTGGATATAAACTGATTGAAGCTGGGCTGCATGTTGACCACTATATCATTATGAAAAAGGACTTTTTTTAGGTATCTCAATCCTAATAGATAAAATCATTCTTTGATACCTAACCCACTAAGGAAACATGAAATTCGTTAGTTGGTACTTCCTTATATTCAGACTCTCCTGACAGTATGATGGCTTCTTATAAGAAAGGTAAGAGTACATGTGTAAAGAAGCAATCCAGTCGTATATGACTAATTGCTAAATAAGAATGTTCTACAGTCTGTATTTCAGGAGTGGCATGATCCACAGATTTGGTTTTGGGACAGTCAGAAATATGTCTTTTTACTCAAGGACACAGTGCCAGCAATTTTGCTAACAGTTTCTCCCTGAAATTCAAAGGAACTGTTCATTATCCCCCTATTTGTCTTAATTACCACCATGCCGTGTAAAATAAGTTGTAAAGGAGTTGTAGTTGACCATCTTTCTCTTATATAACTATACAAAATACAGCTTCAGAGAGATGCTGTTGTAAGTCATTTCAAATATTGTATACTTGCCAAGCTTATTCATATCTTTTATTCTAGTTATTATCTTGGAATGTATAAATGCTTTTAAATATAGAAATTACAGCATTAAATAGAAGAGGTTTTAAAATCTGGTTGTTGTAAAACCATGTGCAGCCATTTTAGGTTAAAGCAACTTGCATGATCCTAAGTAATTTACCTGCTTGACAAAATGTTTTGTCCGCTCTAACAGAGTTCAGTGGTGTGTATTTTTATCATCAGCTCTTAAACTGGGATGAAGTCAGTATAGAAATTCATCCATGGGCAAAAATCTTTTAAAGGTCTTATTCACATTAAGTCTCTACCATAATGACTGGAGTACAAGCTCTCTTTATCATCTCTGGTTCTGTGAAGACTAGCATGAGATTCTTTTAAACCTATGGTAATGGTTGTAGATATCATCTTCTGAAACCACTAGGTAATTGCCAGCAAAAACTATTTACTGAATAATTTTGAAAAACGAAATGAGTATCTATACTGTAGGCTTTTCTGATAGGACCATCATACTAGATAATAACATTTGCAAAGCTATCCCTAAACTTTTACCTTTAATTGAGATGCTGTTTCATCCCTTTCAATCTATCACATTTCTATTCTTTTACCTACCGTCACACACTATGGATAACAAATTATTTCATTATGTACAGTTAATGAAGTAAGACATTTAACACTACTGTATTAAGGTAGCTGTTGGCCTCTGGGGCACCAGAGAAATTTGTGCACCAATATTCAAAGACCCCACTTCTATATGTGTTATTTAAACATCCTATGCAAATGGTAAAATGGCAACAGTTTGAGATCAGTTGAACACAACATACGCCCATTACTTGGAGTAATTCCTAACCATTTCATCAAGCAGTAGTTTACTACATGGAGAAATGTGGAATTTAATTATCATTGTATATCATATATTTCTCATTGTAATAAAATAGGGTGGAGAGGAATCAGAGTATGCCAGATTCACATTGGAAAATGATCCCAGTTCCCTGGAGCTGTAATTTTTGCCGGGCTAACCACCGTGCAGTATTGCTACCTGACAATAAATACAAACATTTTAATAGTCAAGTTATCTTAAAGCAGTGAGTGAGTTGATTCTAAATTTATTTCTTGTAATGTGCTCTGTTCTCTTTGTACTTTTAAGTAATGGTCATGTGCTACAAGGTGGGTTCTGTGTAATTTTTAGTCACTGAAGGTATTTGTTTTTGATGTTCCATTATACCACTTCTCGTGCCATATGGTTCCAGAAATGTCAGAATTGTTGACATCTATTAGTATGCATGTGTACATTGTAATACCAATTGGACAGACGCCTTTTTGAGTAGGTAGCAAGTACTTGCACTCTCAATGGATTATGAAGACTGCCTACAGCTGCACATTTGTCTAAACCCTTAACAATGGAGTAGATAACTGGATGGGGACCTAAACGGCACAGTTTCTATTTGATTTTATAGTTTTGCCTATGGAGTTTATTGAATGAGCTTGTTATTGTTTTCATGTATTTTTGGGAGAAAATGATGCAGTGCAGTGCACTAGGGAAAAGCTGATGAAATTAGTGTCCGATGTATACTGCAGTTTGCTCAGATGTTCCTACTTTACTACACACCTTTTAGATTTCACTATGAGTTGTGCCATCAGACCCCTCCCCCTTTTAATATGTGTTTAGTGTTGCATCACAGAGTGTTTCAAACTTGGTGAGCTATCATTCTTGGATTTAATCCTGTGTTTCTTCAGAATGGGTCTTGTTGAAAATGGTGGATTCAGTTTGAGAACTTTCACACTTGCAAAAAATATTGTCCAAGCATTCTTCATTTTCAAAGGTTTTTTTTTTTTTTTTTTTTTTTTTTTTTAATTATTTAACTTTGTGATCTTGCTTTCATTGTTTATTTGTTGTTCTTGATTTTTCCACAGCATATGACCTTTTAAGATTTTGGAATTGCTGTTAAGGTTCCTTGCATGCAGCAGTGTTGTCTAGAAATGGTGTTAATTATTCATAGAGATTTAATGAATGTCTACTTCATTTTCAGGTATGCATTTCAGGAGTTTATAGATACCTAATCTTGCTATAGTAATGGTGTTGTTCTGTGTGCCTTTTCACCTACAGGTGCTGTTTTTTTTATGCTCAGCATGGCAGTGGTGATCCGTTTGCGGGGACTTAGACTTGAGGCTGGGTCTGAGGATATACGCACATTCTTCACTGGACTAAAAATACCAGATGGAGGTGTGCATATAATTGGTGGACCTCTTGGAGAGGCTTTCATTACTTTTTCTACTGATGAAGATGCTCGACGGGCTATGACCCGTTCAGGCGGATCAATCGAAGGCTCATCTGTGAATCTTCTACTAAGCAGCAAGGCTGAAATGCAGAACACTTTACAAATGAGCAGGAGAAGAATGGAACCTTCCAGAAGAGAGGTTGCAATTGAAAAATTCAGAGACAGAAAATCGGATTTAAGTGATATGACTGCTTCATTTGCCGAAAACCTTGTTGCAGAAGTTCGACGAATGAGCCGGACACACATGAGTGGAAGTGCTGCCCAGCATGATTATCTTCCACCTTCTCAGAGCCACATAGCTAAGAGTTCTGTGTCAAATCCTGGTTCTGCTGGTTATTTATACTTGCGTGGAATGCCATACTCTGTTACAGAAGATGATGTAAGAAATTTTTTTGGAGACTTGTATGTCGATGAAGTTATACTGTTCAAAAATGCACAAGGAAGAAAAAAAGGAAATGGCATGGTAAGATTTATATCAGAAAGCGATGCATATAGAGGCCTAGAGTTTGACAAAAAATACATTGGATCTCGTTTTGTGAATGTGAAACCTTCCTCTGAGAAGTTCTGGATTAATGCTGGAGGATCTGTAAAACGAAAGGAAGATCTGATGGTTTACCAACATCGTCACCATTCCCCAGCATATCAGAGAATGAGTCGTTCGAGATCAAGGTCACCAGTAAGATACAAATCCAATTCATTTTCACCATATAATGAAGAAAAGCATTGCATACTTCTGAAAAAACTTTCACATTCTACTGATAAAAGGGATATTTTGGAATTCTTTAATTCGGCAGCTTTGAGTGAAGACCAGATCATGTATGTATATGACAAGGATGGTAACAGGACCAGAAATGCTGTAGTTGTGTTTAAACGATTAAAGGATTATTGTAATGTTCTAGAGCAAACAAACAATGTCCTTAAAAATCGCATAATTGATGTGATACCGGTATCAAAGGATGAAGTGGTGGATATGTTGCAGTATAAGAGGAAGACGGAAACCATCTATTCAAGATCTGACAAGCAAATGGAGAGAAGAGAGAGTGAGGAAAAGTATTCATCTTTAAAAACTTGTATTTATGTGAGGAACCTTCCATTTGATGTCCGTAAAGTAGAAGTGAAACGTTTATTTGAAGGTTTCAGGATTTCTGAAAATTCTGTTTATTTGCTTACTGATAATAATGGTGTTGGAGTGGGTGAAGCTGTTGTTAGATTTCGATCTGAAGAGGAGGCAGCAAAAGCAGAACTTTTGAATAGAACAAAGTTTTTAGGAACGGAAGTGTTGCTGCGACGCATCACTGAGAAACAGATGAAAGAATTTGGTGTTTTGGACAATTTCAGAAATGAGGAAGGTGATTATAGTGAGGAGAGCTCCTTAACATACCATGACAGCAGCAGGGCATTCTTTCCTGATGAAAGGCCCTATCCAGCAACAGAGTTTGAAGTTCCAAGAGAGAATTATGTTCCTAGAAATCAGGACCCTTCTTTTGGTTACAGTGATGATCATAATGGGCATGATTCAATGTTGGATAATGGTGGTTTCAAGAATGGAAATAAGGAACCTGAACTTGGTGGGACAAATACCACATTCTTTGAAGGACCTACGTGTGTCAAGCTGACAAATTTTCCATCTTCAATATCCATAAATGAAATATATGACTTTTGCTATGGCTATCGGGTGATACCTGGTTCTGTTTCTCTCCAGTTTACAAAGAGGGGACTCCCTAAGGGTACTGCCACAGTTGTATTTGAGTCACGTGGGGAAGCTGAATCAGCAGTTAAAGAGTTGAGCGGTCGACCTGTTGGGACTCAAAAAATATATTTGCATATGCTTTAATTAGGTGTGCGCTAGAAGAAGCGCATATGGTCACTTACATTTTTGCAGCTGTATAATGTTGAGATAAATGTGAAATTTAAATTTGAGTTCAGATTTACAGCAGCACATCAAAACAGAATGAGAATGCCCTAGCCAAAACAAAATCTTATTCTGAATGCAGTGAATCTGTGTTCTATTAGTAAGATATTTTTGTGTATATGCCAATTTCTTTACATCCCTCATAGAAACCTGGCTTTCCATTTTGCAGATCTAAGGCCAAAATGCATATTGCAACTTTTTGTTTTTTTTAAAACCCTCCCCCTTCAAAAAGAAGCGCTTTCTTTACACTTTCAGTTCCTTTGTTGTTCACTTGCAGATGTATCTCAATAAATATTTCCTCATTCATGTTCTAAAGTTATCATGTTTTTTTTGTCCTAGTAATACAAAAAAGTTTCCTTCCTTCAAAATAAGCTAGCTACATTGAATTCTTTGGGCAGCATTTTTCTTGTTGAATTTTCATATTTTCCAAATTATATTATTGTCTGGTGGTTTTAATTAACTACACCTGGAAAAAAGTGAAGAAAAGTGACTTGAGACTGTTAAAAGTAATGAGATTGCTGCCTTAACCAGGCGAACAGTAAAGAGTATGGTCATACGGACAAATTTTACTAGTTGAAGGTGTTCAGTGAATGATTTGCGTTCAAATGTTGAAACATTCTTTCTAATCTGGTTTACAAGTTGTTTACTGTTACCGATTTAATCTTTAGCAAATTATAGTTGATCTCGAAGATATTTTACTTGCACTACTGTAAATCCTTAATTTAGAAGAAAATAGCAATTTGGTCAGAAATGTGCATGATTCTTTTATCCTTAGGCACAACAGAGAATTGTGTGCCTCGGTTCTTACAACGCATGCAGTGTCCAATGTTGTAAAATGAAAAATTCTCAAGACGGTTTTGTATTATAATGCAGCATTACATAATGCAATGCTGAAGCTTTGAGAATTTTTTGCAAGACGTACAGTTAAATTTATAACTGCCAGTTTATAGTCCATTGCTTTCTCCTAAAATCATTGGCTTCAGCTTGTTGAGTCATGGTGACATTGTCTAGCCTCCCATGCTTCTTTTTAGTATTTTTATTTAGCTGTTTAGCAAGCAACTTTTGGGAGCATTTTGGCAGACTTCTCTCTTTTTCTCATCATTGGCATCATTTAAGTCCAAAGGTGTTTTAGAAATGTTTATGCATTATAGCTCCAGTGATCTGCATTCAGATTCCACCTCTGTGGAGTTTGCACATTGTCTCTAGTAATTCAGTTTTCCCCCATGCTTCAGGCTTGTGGAGGTAGGTTGATGATTGATTCTCTGACACCAAGCATCTCAGTGAACAAAGGTGACGATGCCATAGGAACATTCTTTTTGAATAACCCTGTATATAAAGTCTTGCAAACTTGATTGACTCCTTGCTCTTAATTTAACATCCAATGAAGACCGTTTACGAGTTGGATAAATTCAGGGGTCTTTACAGTGTGTACAAAAGTGGCGTTTCAATTGTGGAAAGAAAAACTTATAACTTAGTGATAATAGAAGTCAGCATCTGAAGTATGCAAGTATGCCAGAAAGAGTCAAAGAAATGTATATTTAACCAGCCACTAAGCCTATGGAGACGTAGACAATGCTCTGGAGTTATGCGACATCCACCAGCGGACATATTGTTTATAGCAAAGTCCATTAAGTCACTTTATCCATCCAGTTTATAGCTTCAGTATCTCGCTAGGACCAATCCAAGGCATACAATAAAATTAACCGTGATGTGTTTACAGGAGTGAAAGTTTATTTTTGGAACAGCCTTCATGTTCTAAATCTTTGGGGCAAACAATGTGTGATTTTTATATACTGATCTACTGGTTAAGTTGGTTTTTTACTTTTTATACACAATTGGATATTACCATGTAACAGGCCATTTATTCTTTTATAGAACAAATAATGAAAACCTCCATTACACTCAAGTTGTCTCCGTCTTTTCTCTCTCTATCTATCCATATATAAAAAATATAAACTGATCAGCCACTTTATTAGGTATACCTTGCTAGCTCCAGGTTGAGACCCCCTTTTGCCTTCACAACAGCTGTAATTCTTTATGGCATATATTCAATAAGGTTCTGAAAACATTCCTCTAAGAATTTGGTCTACATTGACGTGTTACTACAGGTTTGTCAGCTGCCCATCCATCATTTGAATCTCTCGTTCCAACACATCCCAAAGGTGCCTTATTGGATTGAGATCTGGTGACGGTGGAGGCCATTTGAGTACAGTGACCTTATTGTCATGTTCAAGAAGCCAGTTTGAGATGATTTGAGCTTTGTGATATGCCATGTTATCTTGCTGGAAGTAACCATGAGAAGATGGGTACACTGCAATTGTAAAGGGATAGACATGGTCAGCAGCAATACTCAGGTAGGCTTTCTCTTTTAAAGGATGCTCAATTGGTACTAAAGGGGCCTTAAGTGTGTCAAGAAAATGCCCCCCACGATCCAGAAAATTGATAAAACCATTAGCAGAATGAAAAAGTCAGAATTGAATTCTCTGGCTCAGGAAACGCCCAAAACCACCACCAGCAGCAGCCTGAGCCCTTGATAAAGGGCAGGATGGATCCATTCTTTCATGTTGTTGATGCCAAATTCTTGCCGTACCATCCGAATGTTGCAGCAGGAATCAAGACTCGCCGGACCAGGCAATGTTTTTCCAAACTTCTGTGGTCCAATTTTGGTGAGCCTGTGTGAAATGTGGCCGCCGTTGCCTGTTCTTGGCTGACAGGAGTGGCACCCAGTGTGGTCTCCTGCTGCTGTAGCCCATCTGCTTCAAGGTTTGATGTGTTGTATATTCAGAGAAGCTTTTCTGCATACCTTGGTTGTCACAAGTGATTATTTGATTTACTGTTGCCTTTCTATCCGTGTGAACCAGTCTGGCCATTCTCCTCTGACCTCTGGAATCAACATTTAATTGCAGAATCAGAATGTCTTTATTGTCATTGTAACAAATACAATGAAATTAGGTGCAGTCCCTGTGGTGTCAAAATATAATTATAAAGGGTAAGAAGAAATAAGGTAAAGCACAAATATTCAAAATAAGACCTTAATTGCACATGAACACTATTGCACAAGATGTCATCTATTGCACTGCTGCATTGGAGGGGATTAGGTGGCATTCAGTGCCCTAATACAGTAGCATCAGGGTAGAAACTGTTTTTCAGTCTGTTAAACTGTTTTGATGCTCCTATATCTTTTGCTATCAGGCAACAGTTGGAGCATGTTATGAGTGGGGTGTGAGGAGTCTTTTAAGATATTTCCTGCTTTTCTGAGGCAGCGAGAGCTGTGCAGTTCATCCAGAGAGAGTAAAGAGCAGCCAATGATCTGCTGAAGTGTTTTCCTCTGCACTGTTGTGCAGCTGGAAAACCACACGCAGAGGCAGTAGCACAGGATACCCTCAATAGAGCAGCAATATAAGGACAGCAGCAGTTTTTGGGGGATGTTATTTTTCCTGAGGACTCCCAGGAAATAAAGTCTCTGCTAAGGTGGGGCCTCCATGGATCAGACTTGTTTTTCCAGTACATCCCACAGATGCTTGATTAAATTGTGATCTGGGGATTTTGGAGGTCAAGTCAACACCTTCAATTATTTGTCATGTTCCTCAAACCGTAATCAATTTTTAAGTGTGGGGGTGTGTTTACCTGCAGAAAGAGGTTACTACGATCAGAAAATACCATTGCCATGAATGGGTGTAAATGGTCTACGATGACCTTTAGGTAGGTGGTAAGTGTCAAAGTAACATCCACATAAATGCCAGGATCCAATGTTTCCCAGGAGAACATCACCAATAGCACACTGCTCTGCCAGCATGTGGCCGCGCACCCCCATATGCAGCAAGCTGTGATGCATACTGTGTTCTGATGCCTTTCTGTCACGGCCAGCATTAAGTTTGTTTTTTCAGCAATTTGTGCTGCAGTAGCTATTTTGTGGGATCTAACCAGAAGGGGGCTAGCCTTCACTACCCATGTGCAGCAGTGAGCCTTGAGTACCTGTGACACTTGCTGGTTTTCAGGTTGTCATTACTTGGACTAGTTTTGTTAGGTACTAACCACTGCATATCACAAACACCACACATGACCAGCCATTTTCAAAATGCTCTGTCCCAATCATCTAGCCATCATAATCTGGCCCTTGTCAGAGTTGCTTGGATCCTTGCGCTTGGCCATGTTTTCCTGCTTCCACCACATTGCCTACAAGAACTAGCTGTTCGCTTGCTGCCTAGTGTTACCCTCCCCTTGACAGTTCCCATCATAATGGAATAATTAATGTTACTTCACTTGTTGGTGGTTTTAGTGTTGGGGCAGATAGATGTGTGTGTGTAGATCGATGTACCTTTTATGAGAGAATAGCATTGTGGGAGAAGGGTTTAAAAACTGAAGTTTTCATTCAGCAGATTACCCAAATTATGTAGTTTGCTAACTTCTGGCATATCTGAACAACCATTCAGCTTTACTTGTATGCCAATCTCAGTATGGAGAAGCAGCTTTTTGTAGCATGGAGTGACAAAGTGAATATGGCCTCCAACAGCTGAGCTACACCCATTTGTTTTATTGACCAGGCAGAATGAAGTAGGTGGCATTTAGCACTAGTTAAATTAACACATATGGCTCTTAGAAAAACACTTGTAATATTGGGTCTTTTAGCAATGTTCAGTTTTAAGAGTACATCAGTAGATAAATAATGCAAGTATTTTACTTGCTGGTCTTTATTCTCTTACAGATATACAGTTGTGGTTGAAAGTTTGTGAACCCTTTAGAATTTTCTATATATCTGCATAAATATGACCTAAAACATCATCAGATTTTCACTCAAGTCCTAAAAGTAGATAAAGAGAAACCAGTTAAACAATTGAGACAAACATATTATACTTGGTCATTTATTTATTAAGGAAAATGATAGAATATTGCGTATTTGTGAGTGGCAAAGTATGTGAACCTTTGCTTTCAGTATCTGGTGTGACCCCCCCTTTGCAGCAATAACTGCAACTAAACGTTTCTAGTGACTGTTGATCAGTCCTGCACACCGGCTTGGAGGAATTTTAGCTCATTCCTCCGTACAGAACAGCTTCAACTCTGGGATGTTGGTGGGTTTCCTCACATTAACTGCTCGCTTCAGGTCCTTCCACAATATTTCGATTGGGTTAAGGTCAGGACTTTGACTTGGCCATTCCAAAACATTAATTTTATTCTTCTTTAACCATTGTTTGGTTAGAATGACTTGTGTGCTTAGGGTCGTTTTCTTGCTGCATGACCCACCTTCTCTTGAGACTCAGTTCATGGACAGATGTCCTGACATTTTCCTTTAGAATTCTGATATAATTCGGAATTCATTGTTCCATCAATGAAGGCAAGCTGTCCCAGCCCAGATGCAGCAAAACAGGCCCAAACCATACTACCACCACCATGTTTCACAGATGGGATAAGGTTCTTTTGCTGAAATGTAGCATTTTCCTTTCTCCAAACAACGCTTCTCATTTAAACCAAAAAGTTCTATTTTGGTCTCATCTGTCCACAAAACATTCTTCCAATAGCCTTCTGGTTTGTCCACGTGATACACTTCCACAAACATATGTTGTGAAGAGCAGACTTTGATAGATCCCTGTTCTTTAAATAACACAGGGTGCCCACTCACACCTGATTGTCATCCCATTGATTGAAAACACCTGACTGTAATTTCACCTTCAAACTAACTGCTAATCCTAGAGGTTCACATACTTTTGCCACTCACAACTATGTAATATTCGGTCATTTTCCTTAAATAATTGACCAAGTATAATATTTTGTCTCATTTGTTTAACTCGAAAGCCCCATGCTCTAATATAATGAGACATTGTGCAGGTAGGAAGTGAACACACCATGGCAGATGGGTAAACTGTGAAACTTTACTTTGTGTAAGACATGAAGTGAAGAGGAAGGTGGAGAGGTGATTGTTTATATATATATATATATATATATATATATATATATATATAGTGCTTTAGAAAGTACTTGGACCCCTTCAGTTTTTACATATTATGTTGCGGCCTTGTGCTAAAATCATTTACATTCATTTTTCCCTTCTCAAGCAACACTCAATGCCTCAGAATGAAAAAGTAAAAACAGGATTTTTTTAACTTTTTGCAAATTTATTAAAAGTACAAAACCCGAATACCACATTAACACAAGTATTTAGACCCTTTACTCGACACTTTATTGAACCCCCTTTAAGGCAGCGATTCCATCATGGGTATGACAAGCTTCACATACCTGAATTTGGGGATTTTCTTCTCTTCAGATCCCCTCAAGTTCTGTCTGGTTGGATTGAGACAATCAGTGGACAGCTATTTTCAGTTCTCTCTGGATATATTTGATTGGGTTCAAGTTTGGCCACTGGCAGGACCACTGAAGAACATTTACAGAGTTGAACCTAAGGCACTCTTGTGTTATCTTTGCTTTGTATTTAGGGTCATTGTTATGTTGGATGGTGACCCTTTGGCCCACTGTGAGATCCAAAGTGATTTTAATCAGCTTTTCATTAAGGACATCTTTGTACTTTGTTCTTATTTTCCTTCCCTTGACCTCTGTTTAGTCTCCCTGTCCCTGCCAATGAAAAATAACCCCACAACATGATCTAGCTACCACCATACTTAGATAGATAGATAGATACATACTTTGTGAATTTTCCCTTGGGGATTAATATACTCCAGCAGCAGCAGCAGCATACTGATAAAAACGCAGTGCAAGTTAAAAAATGCAAGGTGGAGAGTGCAAGGCAGGTATAATAGACAATAACTTAGTATAGTGTTAACGTTTACCCCCCCGGGTGGAATCGAAGAGTCGCATAGTGTGCGGGAGGAATGATCTCCTCAGTCTGTCAGTGGAGCAGGACAGTGACAGCAATCTGTCGCTGAAGCTGCTTCTCTGTCTTGAGATGATACTGTTCAGTGGATTCTCCATGACTGACAGGAGCCTGCTCAGCGCCCGTCGCTCCGTAACAGATGTCAAGCTGTCCAGCTCCGGGCCTATAGTAGAGCCTGCCTTCCTCACCAGTTTGTCCATGTGTGAGGTGTCCCTCTTCTTTATGCTGCCTCCCCAGCACACCATCGTGTAGAAGAAGGCGCTAGCCACAACCGTCTGATAGAACGTCTGCAGCGTGTTATTGCAGATGTTGAAGGACGCCAGCCTTCTAAGGAAGTATAGTTGACTCTGTCCTCTCTTGCACAGACCATCAGTATTTGCAGTCCAGTCCAATTTATCATCCAGCTGCACTCCCAGGTATTTATAGGTCTGCACCCTCTGCACACAGTCACCTCTAATATTCACAGGGTCCGGGAGGGGCTTGGGCCTCCTAAAATCCACCACCAGCTCCTTGGTTTTGCTGGTGTTCAGGTGTAGATGGTTTGAGTCGCATCATTTAACAAAATCCTTGATTAGATTCCTATACTTCTCCTCCTGCCCACTCCTGATGCAGCCCACGATAGCAGTGTCGTCAGCGAACTTTTGCACATGGCAGGACTCAGAGTTGTATTGGAAGTCAGATCTATATAGGCTGAACAGGACCGGAGAAAGTACAGTCCCCTGTGGCGCTCCTGTGCTGCTGACCACAATGTCAGACCTGCAGTTCCCGAGACACACATACTGAGGTCTGTCTATAAAACAGTCCACGATCCATTGTGATGATATTGCACTGGTAATGAGCAGTGCCTGGTTTCCTCCAGACTTCACACTTAAAAATGAGACCGGTCAGTTCAATCTTAGTTTTATCAAACTAGAGAATCTTGTTTCTGAGAGTCATTTAGGCACCTTTTTTGCAGACTCCAAGCAGTCTTTCATGTGTCATCTGGCCACTCTGCTATAAAGTCCAGATTAGCAGACAGGAAAAACTACCAGAAGGACACTATCTCCACACATTCTCTGCAGCTCATTGGAAGTGTCCATTAGGTTTTTAATCACCTCCCTTAAAAATGCCCTTGTTCCCATGATTGCTCAGTTTGGTTGTGTGCACAACTCTAGTAGGAGTTGTGGTTGTTCCAAACGTAGTCCATTTAAGAATTACGGAAGCCACTGTGCTCTCGGGGACCTTCAGTGCTACAGCAGTTTTTTCATAGCCTTTCCCAAATCTGTGCCCTTGACCTTATGGATTGTTTTTTTGCTCTGATCCACATTGTGATGTGTGGAACCCTCAACAGACAGGTGTGTCTTTCCTAATCAAGTGCGATCAATTGAATTTTCCACAGATGGACGCCAAGGTGTAGAAGCATCTCAGTGATGATCAATGAAATGGGAGGCAGCAGAGCCAGATTTCATCTGTCATAGCACAGGGTCTGAATAATTGTATCATTGTGACATTTCGGTCTTTATTTTTTATTTGAATAAATTCCAAAAATCCTATTTTCATGTTGTCTTTCTGGGGTGAAGAGTGTTGTGTGAACTGAAAAAATGAAATTAAACAAAAGACTGCAATATAATGTGAAAAAGTGGAGTTGTCTGAATACTCTGAAGGCACTCTGTGTGTATATATTATATGTATGTGTGTATATATATATATATATATATATATATATATATATGTCATATGAAAAAGTTTGGGAACCCCTCATAATTCTTTGGATTTTTGTTTATCATTGGCTGAGCTTTCAAAGTAGCAACTTCTTTTTAATATATGACATGCCTTATGGAAACAGTAGTATTTCAGCAGTGACAATAAATTTATTGGATTAACAGAAAATATGCAATATACATCATAACAAAATTAGACAGGTGCATAAATTTGGGCACCCCAACAGAGATATTACATCAATACTTAGTTGAGCCTCCTTTTGCAAATATAACAGCCTCTAGACGCCTCCTATAGCCTTTCTTCCATACAAAATCCAGTTCAGTTAAATTTGATGGCTGCCGAGCATGGACAGCCTGCTTCAAATCATCCCATAGGTTTTCTATGATATTCAAGTCAGGGGACTGCGACGGCCATTCCAGAACACTGTACTTCTCCCTTTGCATGAATGCCTTTGTAGATTTCAACCTGTGTTTTGGGTCATTGTCTTGTTGGAATATCCAACCCCTGTGTAACTTCAACTTTGCGACTGATGCTTGAACATTACCCTGAAGAATTTGTTGATATTGGGTTGAATTCATCCGACACCTTGACTTTAACAAGGGCCCCAGTCCCTGAACTAACCATACAGCCCCAAAGCATGATGGAACCTCCACCAAATTTGACAGTAGGTAGCAGGTGTTTTTCTTGGAATGCGGTGTTCTTCTTCCGACATACAAAGTGCTTTTTGTTATGACCAAATAACTCAATTTTTGTCTCGACAGTCCAAAGCACTTTGTTCCAAAATGAATCTGGCTTGTCTAAATGAGCATTTGCATACAACAAGTGACTCTGTTTGTGGCGTGAGTGCAGAAAGGGCTTCTTTCTCTTCACCCTGCCATACAGATGTTCTTTGTGCAAATTGCACTGAATTGTAGAACAATGTACAGATACATCATCTGCAGCAAGATGTTCTTGCAGGTCTTTGGAGGTGATCTGTGGGTTATCTGTAACCATTTTCACAATCCTGCGCATATGCCGCTCCTGTATTTTTCTTGGCCTGTCAAACCTGGGTTTAACAGCAACTGTGCCTGTGGCCTTCCATTTCCTGATTACATTCCTTACAGTTGAAACTAACAGTTTAAACCTCTGAGAGAGCTTTTTGTAGCCTTCCCCTAAACCATGAGACTGAACAGTCTTTGTTTTCTTATCTTTTGAGAGTTTTTTTGAGGATCCCATGCTGTCACTCTTCAGAGGAGAGTCAAAGGGAAGCACAGCTTGCAATTGACCACCTTAAATACCTTTATATCTCAAGATTGGACACACCTGTCTATGAAGTTCAAAGGGAAGCACAGCTTGCAATTGACCACCTTAAATACCTTTATATCTCAAGATTGGACACACCTGTCTATGAAGTTCAAGGCTTAATAAGCTAATCCAACTAATTTGGTGTTGCAAGTAATCAGTATTGAGCAGTTACATGCATTCAAATCAGCAAAATTACAAGGGTACCAAAATTTTTGCACAGCCAGTTTTTCACATTTGATTTAATTTCATACAACTAAATACTGCTTGACTAAAAATCTTTGTTCGGAAAACACCCCAGTACTCCGATGTTCCTAGGAAATGAAAGACATACCACTGTTATCTTTTTTTGTTTAAAGTAGAGTAAATTATTATGCAGGCTGAGAGTGGTTCCCAAACTTTTTCATATGTCTGTATATGTATATTCATTTATATATATATTCATATATATATGTGTGTGTGTATGTGTATATATATATATAAGCAGAGTCTATGTATGTATGTATGTATGTTTGTATGTTTGTTTGTCCGCCATACAAATCTGCACCGGGCATCCGATCGCCACCAAACTGGGGGTGAGGCTCCTTTGTGACCAGGAGGAGGTCAGGAGTATGTTAGGTTGGGAAAAATGTTTGTGGTGAAGCGCAGGGCACCTTTTCACCGACACAACGTTCAGCACACGTCCCCGTACTTATCATTGACAAGATGGCCGCACATTGCAACAGATGTTAACGGCCGCGCCATCTAGCGGCAGGTTTGGTCCCTGTGCGTCACTCTTTACCAATGTTTCTTTAAATTGCCAAGAGATGGCGGAAGTGTCCAAGTATGAGAAGGCTGACTGCTTTCATCGGGTGAAGGGGAACTGCCGTATGGATGTAAAACGTGAACGACCCAGTGCGCGTGACTGCCTTTCCGTATTTGTGGTGCTATTTGCTCGCTTTCCGACTCACAGTACAATATTCAGTCATGGTCTTTCTGACTGACTGGTGAGATTTGTTCGCTTTCAGTTGTATTGTAAATAACGTACATTCATCTCACTGTGGTGCTTATTCCGTACGTAATACCATGTAACACATTATAATTGTCCTGCTTTTCGCTAATATACCCATGCCACCAAAAAAAAGATGTGGAATTAAAAAGTCCACTTCCGATGCCAGAAAAAGTCTATTTCAAGGGCGTCTGAAATGTTGCGCAAGACGTGAAGATGTTTTCATATCAAGAATTCCACTGATTCCGAATGATTTACCCTTTGATTTCAAACGACTACAATTTCCTGTTAGTTTGGCTTTTGCTATGTCAATAGCAATTTTGCTATTTCAATTAATAACGCTCAAGGCCGATCACTGCAAGGAAAATCCATGCTTTTCACATGGACAACTCTATGTAGCATGTTCTAGAGTGGGCAATCCTCAGAATTTGTTCATTTTCGCACCACAAGGCCAAACAAAAAATATTGTGTATCCAAAGGCTCTGGAATGACCACTTATATTACCTATTACAATAAAATGTCAATCAGAAAACTGTTTGTTCTATTTCAATGTTCTGTTTCTTTCATTTATAGATTCCCGGGCAACGCCGGGTACTCCAGCTATGAAATGCTGGCAGTAAGGAATAATAGAAATCACCGTGCTGCTTTCTATCTGTGATGAACTAACGTTTTATGGGGTGAAAGAAATGATCGCCCCTGACAGATACACTTAATCAGTAGTGTGTGCGACCCACGATTTGTGAGTTTGCGTGTGTGTACGTGTGCGTGTGTGTCAGTGTCCGTGTGCATGTGTGTGGTTTTGTCAGTTTTACTATAAAAACAGTTAAACACCCGCCATTTGTGAAACGGATATTGTGATCATTCTGATCCCTGATCACTGATAAACATTCAGAAGAAACAGCGCTTTTCCAGTGTTTTCCTCCATAACATCCTTTCAGCAAACAAGACTAATGTCCTTGATGAAACAGATCGCCCTTTAATGAAAAGCTGCCAATACGGAATAACAGAAATCACCGGGCGGCTTTCGGTCAATGATAAACCAGCGTCTGTTGAGGTGAAAAAATGGGACATACTGCGGTTGCGATCAATGCTTTCTGGTAACTCGGCTTTTGAGAAGAATCTCTCATGGGGAGGGACAAGAGGGAGCGAGTGAGGCGGGTACAATGAGCTGGGGCGGGATGGAGCGGGGCGAGGAGACGGGTATTTGTGCGAGTGATTTAAATAATGAAAGGAAAAAAAGTGCTTTGAAATCGAGGACCCCCAACCAAGACGGCTTACAAAACAAAACGCGACAGACAGGCATATGCTACTTGTATAAAATATGCACAATAATGACAACAGTGTTAAAGCAATGATGAAGCGAAAGGGACATGCTAAACTTGGGTGGCCACATTGTGCCTGCCCATAAATCCCAACCAATGTATATATCTGAACGGATGTATCTGAACCGATGTATATATCCAAACCAATCTATTTAAACCAATATATATATATCATAACCAATGTATATCAACCAATATATATATCTCAACCAATGTATATATTTGAATGGATGTATTCAAACCAATGTATATATCTGAACGGATGTATCTCAACCAATGCATATATATCAGAATGGATCTATGCAAACCAATTTATATATATCTCAACCAATGTATCTAAACCAATGTATATATCTGACCGGATGTATTCAAACGGATGTATATATCTCAACCAATGTATCCCAACCAATGTATATATCTGAGCCGATATATATATCTGAACGGATGTATTAAAACCAATGTATATATTCAAACCAAAGTATCCGAACCGATATATATATCTGAACCAATGTATATATTTATGAACCAATCTTTTTTTCCTGAATGGCCCCTCATAGTGTGTGTGTATATATATATATATATATATATATATATATATATATATATATGTGTGTGTAT
>NC_041406.2:132566711-132624211 GCF_900747795.2 Erpetoichthys calabaricus
CCCGGCTGGGCATGGGCCCCGGCCATCCATCACAATAGGTGTATACTGTATACTGTAGGTGTGTGTGTGTTTATATATATATATATATATATATATATATATGGTTGAAATAGTTTACTATTTCAACCATATATATATATATATATATGGTTGAAATAGTTTACTATTTCAACCATTCTATGATCTGCTCCTCACAAACTGAGGGCACCGTGGCGGATGTTAGCAGATTGCTGGCCAACCACAAGCGTTACCTGGTAGGTAACCACCCATACAATCAGATTGTGACACAGACTTCGAATGCCGTGAATATATATATATATATATATATATATATATATATATATATATATAGTTATTTTTCTATTTCCATATGCACATTATAAAGTTACTTAGGACTTGAAGCCAAAAAAGAGAAAAAATATAACTCAGAATCAACTGTGAAGGCAGAGTGTCTTTTATGTTTTATAGAGTCATTATTGTTCAGGCCATGGTTCCAACTTTTATTAAAGTATGCTCAGCACAGTTCTGCTTCTAACTTCAGCCTATTCTTGTAATTATTTTTAAAGCGCAGGTAAAGATTACCAATCATTGGCAGCAATGTCTGAAACAATGGATTTATTCAGATTATTAATGTTAATCAAATGCTAAAATGTTAGAAACCTGTTTTATCATTAATAATTGTTAAAATTTGTATGTGTTATTCACTGTATTTTCTTCGTCCCTACTGTTCTAAAAGTGATGGTACATCAATTGACCTCAAAGAGAAGATACACTGTGCAGCCTGCTCATGTGGATGGAGGGGGTGACAGAGAGCACCTACCTGAGAAACTCTTTTTCCCAAAAATGCATCACTCTTAGCACATGGTTTCCAGGAAGCCTCCATCTTGGCATGGAAGTGAGAGGAAGCTGTTCCTTCAAAGCCAATGTGAGAATTTCAGAAGACTTCAGATTGGTGTGAGTGATGAGTACAAAAGAGAGCAGAGTAGGTAAAGACAGGAGTGGAGTTTCACAACTGGAGGTCCGTGAGACTGAATGATGAAACTGAAGCTCAACTGAGTAAGCAGACTCTGGTTGAACCTGTGTAAGCAGCAACCATTTTGAGTTCCACTTTTTACCCCAGTTCCCACAGTCTAACCCCCCCCCCACCCCCATGCATATGACCTGACAGCTGTTAGTGTAGTGCACAATTTGAGGATTGCTGTGTTCGTATATAACTATATTAAACAACAACTAGTTTTATGTACTGTAGCCAATTGAAGACATTTATATGTTTTTTCAATATGTAGACACATTAGTAGTAAAACCCAGTGTACAGTATATCCAATTTTTACACTGTATATAATGCTTTTGCGCACATGTATGCCATTTTGGCAGCTGCATGTCAGGTTTTATTTTAATCTATACAATTTACCATTTAGAAAAATCAGAAGAATATGGCAATTGTTATGGTTGACAAATCCACAAAAATAAATAAAAATCTAGCTGTTGACATCTGTGTATTACTTTGGTATTACAAAAGGCTGCTGTGTGCCCATTTAAACACTGCATCTTGTGCTGCTGTAAGTGGAGCCATTAAGGTAAGGAGTGAAGAATTCGGTGGAGACGTGCAGTTGTACATTTGAAAACAAGCCTGAACACCATGAGTCTACACTGATTGCTTAATAAGTTATATTAATTTGCAGTTGGACATCTACATCTTACTTATTATGGTGGGCCAGATGGGCCATTGCTACATTTCTATATCTATCTATCTATCTATCTATCTCTAATATATACTGTATATATTTTTTGTTTTCTATAAAACTGCATGTATAATCACAGTGTTTGCTTTTAAAAAATTTGCATAATAATCGAATTAAGTGACTAGAATGAAATAACATCAAGAACTTAAATGTTTAAAAAGTCCCAGGGTTACACCGGGTGCTGATTGGATTGTCTCTGATGCCCAGTGATCATGAATTTGGACTAACCAGGTAAGAAAATTAATAGAAGGATGGATGGAAAAATGTTGTTTTAAGTTTAATTTTATTTATAGATGCTTATTAACATGGATGAAAATTCACAGGTAGCACTTGACAATGTAGTGTCTTGAAATTGACAAACAGATTCAGAATTTGGAGATTTTTCCATTAATAAAATCATAATGAGCATTACTGTGCACCTCTAGTGATTTTGAACGTGTTACTAAATTCTGACTGACTCCAAGCACAGCTAAGTCGTAATGGTGCATTAAATTTACACAAACACACCATCTTAAGATTCTTCTTTGCAGGGGTATATTATTTTCATTTAATATGGAGACACTAGGGTGTTATTTGTTCTGTGTCACCTAGACAAGGATGTAGTTAGTGCATGTTACTGTTTACTTGATTTGTTAAATGGGTGATTATCACTATTACTGTTTAAAGGAAACACTACTAGGCTAGTAATAAGTCGCTAATGGATAAACCAGAATTACATTTGTAAACACTTAATACTAGTGTATTAGCATAATAGTCTTCTGCATGAAATTTGGTTTGTAAACCACATTCAAATAAAACATAAATGCTAATTTAAAGTATTATCATAGCAAGGTTTTATAGCACCTATGGTACATAATTACATCATAAACAAAAATAGTGCAGTCTGCAAATTTAATAAATAACATACAACAATTTGAATAGGGATATGAGGTACATTAAAATCCAGAAATAAACAATACAATTGCATTTTTAAGTTATTCTTGCTCACTCACACTGCACCCGACCTCCTTGGCCCCTCCCATAGGTGGTGAGCCCATGGGAAGGGGGACCCACGTTGCCTCTTCAGGCTGTGCCCGGCCGAGCCCCATGAGTGCAGGCCCCTCCACCAGGCGTTCACCATCGAGCCCCACCTCCAGGCCTGGTTCCAGAGTGGGGCCCCGGTGACCCGCGTCCGGGCAAGGGAAAACGCCGTCCAAAATTTTTTTCCATCATAGGAGGTTTTGTTTAACCGCTCTTTGTCTCATCCCTCACCTAGGACCAGTTTGCCTTGGGTGGCCCTACCAGGGGCATAAAGCCCCGGACAACAGAGCTCCTAGGATCATTGGGACACGCAAATCCCTCCACCACGATAAGGTGGCGGTGGTGGCCGAAGGCGGGGACCTTGGCGGACCGTTCCTCGGCTACAGAAGCTGGCTCTTGGGACGTGGAATGTCACCTCTCTGAAGGGGAAGGAGCCTGAGCTAGTGCGCGAAGTTGAGAGGTTCCGGCTAGATATAGTCGGACTCACCTCGACGCACAGCTTGGACTCTGGAACCAATCTCCTTGAGAGGGGCTGGACTCTCTACCACTCTGGAGTTGCCCCCGGTGAGAGGCGCCGAGCTGGTGTGGGTATACTTATTGCCCCCCCGACTTGGAGCCTGTACATTGGGGTTTACCCCGGTGGACGAGAGGGTAGCCTCCCTTCGCCTTCGGGTGGGGGGACAGGTCCTAACTGTTGTTTGTGCGTATGCACCGAACAGCAGTTCAGAGTACCCACCCTTTTTGGAGTCCCTGGATGGTGTGCTAGAGGGCATACCTTCTGGGGACTCCCTCGTTCTGCTGGGAGACTTCAATGCTCACGTGGGCAATGACAGTGAGACCTGGAAGGGCGTGATTGGGAGGAATGGCCCCCCTGATCTGAACCCGAGCGGTGTTTTGTTATTAGACTTCTGTGCTCGTCACGGATTGTCCATAACGAACACCATGTTCAAGCATAGGGGTGTTCATATGTGCATTTGGCACCAGGACACCCTAGGCCTCAGTTCGATGATCGACTTTGTGGTCGTGTCGTCGGACTTGCGGCCACATGTCTTGGATACTCGGGTGAAGAGAGGGGCGGAGCTGTCAACTGATCACCACCTGGTGGTGAGTTGGCTTCGATGGTGGGGGAGGATGCCGGTCAGGCGTGGTAGGCCCAAACGTGTTGTGAGGGTCTGCTGGGAACGTCTGGCAGAGCCCCCTGTCAGAAGTAGCTTCAATTCCCACCTCTGGCAGAACTTCGACCACATCCCGAGGGAGGAGGGGGACATTGAGTCCGAATGGGCCATGTTCCGTGCCTCTATTGTTGAGGCAGCTGACCGGAGCTGTGGCCGTAAGGTGGTCGGTGCCTGTCGTGGCGGCAATCCCCGAACCCGTTGGTGGACACCGGCGGTGAAGGATGCCGTCAAGCTGAAGAAGGAGTCCTACAGGACCCTTTTGTCCTGTGGGACCCTGGAAGCAGCTGATAGGTACCAGCAGGCCAAGCGGAATGCGGCTTTGGTGGTTGCTGAGGCAAAAACTCGGCCGTGGGAGGAGTTTGGGGAGGCCATGGAGAACGACTTTCGGACGGCTTCGAAGAGATTCTGGTCCACCATCCCGCGTCTCAGGAAGGGGAAGCAGTGCAGTGTCAACACTGTATATGGTGGGGATGGTGCGCTGCTGACCTCGACTCGGGACGTTGTGGGTCGGTGGGGGGAGTACTTCAAAGACCTCCTCAATCCCATTAACATGCCTTCCAATGAGGAAACAGAGCCTGGGGACTCAGAGGTGGGCTCCCCCATCTCTGGGACTGAGGTCACCGAGGTGGTCAAAAAACTCCTTGGTGGCAGGGCCCCGGGGGTGGATGAGATACGCCCGGAGTTCCTCAAGGCTCTGGATGTTGTAGGACTGTCTTGGTTGACACGCCTCTGCAACATCGCATGGACATCAGGGACAGTGCCTCTGGATTGGCAGACCGGGGTGGTAGTCCCCCTCTTTAAGATGGGGGATCGGAGGGTGTGTTCCAACTACAGAGGGATCACACTCCTCAGTCTCCCTGGAAAAGTCTATTCGGGGGTCCTGGAGCGGAGGGTCCATCGGATAGTCGAGCCTCGGATTCAGGAGGAACAGTGTGGTTTTCGTCCTGGTCGCGGAACAGTGGACCAGCTCTATACCCTTAGCAGGGTCCTGGAGGGTGCATGGGAGTTTGCCCAACCAGTCTACATGTGTTTTGTGGACTTGGAAAAGGCATTCGACCGTGTCCCTCGGGGAATCCTGTGGGGGGTACTCCGAGAGTATGGGGTACCGGACCCCCTGATAAGGGCTGTTCGGTCCCTGTACAACCGGTGTCAGAGCTTGGTCCGCATTGCCGGCAGTAAGTCGAACCCATTTCCAGTGAGAGTTGGACTCCGCCAGGGCTGCCCTTTGTCACCGATTCTGTTCATAACTTTTATGGACAGTATCCAGTGACCTAAGACAAAGACTGGACTCCTTTGATACTGTGTCTCTCCGGAGAATCCTTGGGTACCGCTAGTTTGACTTTGTGTCGAACAAGCAGTTGCTAATTGAGTACCGGATGAAGCACATTACCTGCATTGTGAGGGAGTGTCAGTTACGGCACTAGAGCGAGGGTGATCCGGCTCACAGGATCCTCATTGTTGAGGACCCTAGTGGCTGGACCAGGCGAAGGAGATGCCCACATAGCACCTGGCTGCGGCAGATAGATGGTCATTTCCCTATGGGCTGGGGATTGGGGTGGGGGGGAGGGACTGGACTGTATGTCTACCTTGGGGGTTGCCAATCAGGACACTGGGGCAACACTCTATACCAGTACATGCTCCCCAACCTGACCTGAGTTCAACAACAATGCTGAAAACATTCAGACAACAAGGAGATGCACCACACTACAGACTCACTTTTAGCAGCACAAAAAGAACATGAATCACCTACTCATATTTAAACTTACTAAACACTACAGTAATGTAACTGGATAAAACTTAAAAAGAGTTTGAAGTGATATCTCTTTAACTTTATCTGTAATACAACACCTGTGAGGAATTAATTTCAAATTTAAATTGTGAAACACTGCATTCCAAAAAGAAGTACAAGAAGGGATTAACTGAGGTTAACCTTGAAAAAGCACCCCAGACCAACGTATTCTACAGTAGGTACTCTATAGTCCAGAAGGTAGCGTTCTGCTGGCATTCACCAAACCCAGATACATTCTGCAGACTCCAGATATTGCAGCTTGATTCATCACTCCACATGTCCACTGCTGCACAGTCCAGTGGTGGTGTGCTGCACACTCCTCCAGCCAATGCTTGCTATTGCACACAGTGATCTGAGGCTTGTGTGCAACCACTCAGCCATTTCATGAAGCTCCTCACACCCAGTTTTTGTGCTGGTGTTGCTTCCAGTGGTTTGGAACTCGGTTGAGAGTGAAGCAACACAGGATTAGCGATTTTTATGTGCTATGAGCATCAGAACTCTTTGACTCCGCTCTATTGTACCATTTCCATGCTTGATGCTGCAGATTGTTGCAAATCCATATCTTCATTGATTTTCTTTCACTTCATACGATGATAGAACACTGGAGACCTCAAAGGATAGCAGAAGTCCAAAAAAAAAAACAATTTGACATCAAACACTCAACATGTGCTTAAATTCTGAAGTCAGTATTTCTTGAATAATAACTTGCATCGCTGGTCTAATATTTGAGTAAATATTGGAAATTGTACTGTATCCTTTATCAGAACAAATACAGTAACCTCTGCTTATTAAATGTAATGTTTAATAATAGATGTGACCAAAAATACAAAGTAAAATCTAACTGGAGTCAAAAAACAGCTACTGATCAAATTACAGGTGACATTTTCTGGGCTGTCTTTGGGCTGCTGGGATTTTAATTTTCATAGCTATTTATTTCATCTGCGGAGAACTGACATCCGCCTTTCCATAGGTGGGGAAGGAGAGGTGCTGAAAAGTGGACTTGGAGATGCATCAAATTTAAGTTTATCCTAAATAACAAATTGCAGTAATTCTTACAGAAGCACCTGTTTCAGTGGCACATTCTTTCGGTGGGCAGTGGTGTGTTGTCGTGATGTTGTGGGCGTTGTGCGACTTGACATAGTAGAGCTGTTGTCACACTATGTTGGGAGAACTTGTCAAGTTGAAGCCCAGTGACTGGAATTCAACACTGAACTCAACCCACGCCTGGGGACACCAATTTCAATGGCTGCTGTGAAGGGTACTTTTGACCCGTGATCAGTTAAGCAATAAAGGGAATAAAAGCCATGCATTGGTGATGTAAAACTACTGCTGGCTGATATGTGGTAATACAGAGGGATGAGGGGCGGACAACTATCTTTTAGATAATTAGTTAAAGAAATTCAATGCCTTCCATAATGTTTGGGACAAAGACACATTTTTTCCATGATTTACCCCACTGTTGCACAGTTTAAATATACAAATCAATTCTGACGTGATTAAAGTAAACAATGCAAACTTTAATTTAAGGGTATTAGCAAACATATTGGTCACACCATTTAGAAATGACATGGTCCCCCGATTACAGGCGTTTGTGATTCCTCAGGTGTCTTTTATTGTTTCATTAGTGCAGGCATAAGATACCTAGGCTTGCTTCTACCTACAGACCGCCAGTGCAGTCTGTATTTGCCATTTGTTCAACATGAGGACAAGAGCTGTACCAATGAAAGTCAAAGAAGCCATTATGAGGCTGAAAAACAACAATAAAACCATTAGAAACTTCAGTAAAACCTTAGGATGACCTAAACCAAGTGTCTGGAATATCATTAAGAAGTGAGCTTAGTATACACAAAGGGACTGGTAGGCCAAGAAAGACCTCCAGTACTGATGACAGAAGAATCCTTGTTATGGTAAAGAAAAAGCCCCAAACACCAGTCTGACCGATCAGAAATAGTCCTCAGGAGGCAGATACATTGTGTATGTGTCAGAGACGACCATCTGCAGAAGACTTCATGAACAGAAATACAGTGGCCACACTACAAGATGCAAACCACTAGTTAGCCACCAAAACAGGATGGCCAGATTACAGTTTGTGAAAGAGTACTTAAAAGAGCCTGAAGAATTCTGCAAAAAAAGTCTTCTGGACAGGTGAGATAAAGCTAAACTGTATCAGAGTGACAGCAAGAGCAAAGTGTGGAGACCAGAAGGAGCTCCCCAGTATGGAAAGCATATCATTTCATCTGTTAAACATGGTGGTGGGGGTGTTATGGCTAGGCAGTGGCGTAGCTAGGCTTGGCGGCTCATTTTTGGGGGCGACATTATTGGCCAAAAGGCTCAGGACAATTCGTGTGTAAGTGGCAGGGTTCGGAAAAATATCACTCGTGAATGAAAAAAGTAAAATTCTCTGATTTTTATCCACAAACGCTTCAAAAATAATTTTCAGATTGTCCTTCTGTGACTGCATGAGACACAGCAAAAAATAAACAAACATTAGACCGATAATAATTTCTAGGATGATGAACAACTAATTTACAATTTCGTTTCGTTATCAATCCGAACGTGTTCTTGCTCTGTGCAGAAAACACCCTCACCTATCACTTGTACACCACATCGGTTCTGGTTTTCGCAGCGTAATTATATTAAACTAATAATCAGAACACTGCTTGTCAGTGCGTCTATACTATATTCTTGTCTAGTTGGTGCTTATAAATAATTCTATGTGAAACATTATTGCTGTTACGTCATTTTAATTTTCTATTTAAATAGGTTAACATATTCAGATACGTTGGAGGGCGTTAAATTGAAGCCCCGCCCCGAGCGGCACGAACTCGAGCTTCACTCTGTTTCGGGCACAGTGGCTAGGGCTTGCATGGCTGCCACAGGTACTGGTACACTTGTCTTCATTGAAGATGGAACTGCTGACTGCATAAGAACTGCATGAATTCTGAGTTTTATAGGAACATCTGCTCAAGTTCAGTAAATGCCTCCCAACTCATTGGACAGCGCTGCATTATACAATGAGATTATGACCCCAAACATCCTGCTCCGCCAACACGGGAGTTTTTCAAAGCTTTACACATAGAACATTCTTGAATGGACAAGCCAATCACCTGATTTACATCCAGTTGCTGAAGGGGGACAAGCTGCAGAAATAAGCAGGAGCTGAAGATGTCTGCATTAGAGGCTTGGCAGAGCATCACAAGAGAAGATCCTCAGCGCCAGGTGATGTCAGTGAATTACATGCAACGGATATGCAACAAAGGATTAAATATGACTGCTTTAATAGACCGGCCATTGCTATGTCCCTAACATTATGGTGCCCAGAAATGGGAGGACCATTTTAAAAAGTGTTGCAATTTCTATATGGTGTGACCGAAATTTATGCAAATACCTTTAAATGAAAGTCTGCAATGTACACTTTAATCGCGTCTGAGTTGTTTGATTTTTGTAAATTTAAACTGTGAAGCAGGGGGGTAAATCAAGAAATAAATGTGTCTTTGCCCTATACAGTATGGAGTGCACTGTACCTTTAAATGAGGACCCGTCACTCTCGAGCCAACGTCGACATCACAATGGAAAAACACAGCTGCTTGGTCACCTACTGCACCCCTGAACATCAGATAGCATTGGGCACAAAGCAGCAGCCAGCCCTAGAAGAGAATAAATAACACAGTGAATGGAAATCTCAGCGGATGAAATCCACCTTCACTAAAGCCAGTGGCAGACAGCAGCAGCAGCAGCATCTTAAAGACATGTCTGCGGTTACAGTTACCGCTTATCGGACTTGCTGAAACCTTTCAAGAGCAGACATACTTGCTTGTTTGCAGCTGGTGATAGCGTTTTGTTAGCGGACTGCGCACCACTTCTGAGTGTGAGTTTCACACCTCGTCTTCTTGTTACTGTTTCGGTACTCGGGGGTCCTTGGCGAAAAAATCCGAGCCGCTGGGCAAACTAATGTGAACAAGGCAAATGTCGTACATCTATTTTCTCATTTTAAATAGTGCGTTTCATTGTCGATTATGTTCTTTCAATTTAAATCTTGAAGTTTGGGTGACGTGATACCAAATCCGTTATGTGCTCGTGATTCCTGCACGCGCGATTAGGTGGCTGTAATGGCAGTGCGGGCAGCTGTAGGATTACATTACTGTATAAAACCTGATGAAAGATGGAGTTGTTACACTATGTCGATTCTCTAAAACGTTATAAAATATTTTAACTTCTGGTCCACAGAAGATATTATAGAGTATATTAATGTGGACTCCCAGTTTCATTCAGAATAGAGTACAAGGTCTCCCTTCTTACCCATCAGTGCATTTATGGACATGCCCCTCTTTATCTACAGGAACTCCTTACCCCCCATAACTCCTTACGTTCCCTCCGCTCTGTACTCACTAACACTCTTCAAGTCCCCAGAACTAAGCTCAGCAGCATGGGTGACAGGGCGTTTTCATCGGTGGCGCCGAGGCTGTGGAATGCCCTCCCTGATTACCTGAGAGCCCCACAGTCGACTGAGGCCTTTAAGCGAAACCTAAAAACTCATCTTTTTAGAAAGTCATTTTGTTAAAGTATTTTATAGACTCTTCTGTTCTTTTTTTATTTTATTATTCTATTTTTACTCTGTAGCACTTTGGGATTGCTAAAATATAAAGTGCAATATAAATAAAATTTATTATTATTATTATTATAAAGCATGCCTGCTAGTTATAAAATTGAAAGACGTTACGGATTTCATTTAGATAGATAGATAGATAGATAACTATCTAAATGAAATCCGTAACGTCTTTCAATTTTATAACTAGCAGGCATGCTTTAAAAAAATTATGGGATGGTCCACATTAATATACTCTATAATATCTTCTGTGGACCAGAAGTTAAAATATTTATTTCGGCAGCAACAACCACCCTTTAAATATCTCCCCACGTCTTTGTCTTTGTTATATCAGTCCTGCTCTTACTTTACTATTTTCAAACACGGCGTTTTTCTCTTCAGTGTTTTTTTTACCCATATTTGTCCAAAATCGGCGTTTTCTATTAAAAACAATTTTGAATGTCTTCAGTGATACGCGTAGTTTAAATGGCGTTTTAAACAAATGAATGTTTTAGTATGCGAAACGAAACCACAGGATCTCGCACACTTTGTAAAAACGCCGTACACGGCCGTTCAACTTAAAGATGAAGATGAGCTCGAGTTTGAGCCTGAGCCGTACGCGGGCCTCAAACCTAATCTTTTTGCGCCACCTTGCGGTGTCATGGTAGTATCGTCATTTTCAAATCTATTTGGCAAGGTCCTGTTTTTTAAATCTTCCACACGCTTTGAATATGCATATTATATCAAATATGATCATTTTGTTTAATATTTAGCACGTTAATCATACTTATGCTACTATTTTATTTAATCATAAATTATTTCATTTTGTACCATACACCAGGGGTAGGAAATGTCGGTCCTGGGGGTCTGCAGTGGCTGCAGGTTTTCCTTCCAACCCAATTGCTTAATTTGAAACCAATCCTTGGCAATCTCAAACCTTATTTAATGGCTTGTTAGTCTGCAGTGTTAGGTTCTTATATCGTAGATTTTTTTTCCAATTCCAAGGACATCATCTAAATGATTTGAAGCCTAAACCAGATAATATACATTATGTCACATTTTTTTTCTTAAGTTTTTTATTAAACCAGAGAGTGCATGATGAATCCACACAGGTGTAAATGGAAACAAGCTAGATGGAGAACTGCTGGCTCCTTTGTCATCTGCATCTTATTGATAATAAGGAGCCATTAAAAACAGTGAATGCAGGAGTTTAAGACTGAAATAAGCAATTTAGGGTGGGAAACCTTAACAAATGAGATAACTAAAATGAAGCATCAAAATGTCACTTGAGCAGTAAGTGCTTCATCAGCCATGACTGACCCCTCATTAAAAACTGGGCTGGAACAAAAACCTGCAGCCACTGTGGCCCTCCAGGACCGACACAATTCACTATAAAAACTCAAAATGCACAGAAAAACATGCAGTATTTTCAAATAGCTGATATCTTCATGTACAAAAATAATATCAAAGTGCAATTTAATATTTCTTTGATAATCAACATATTTTATCTGTCAATATAAAATACAAAGGTGTTCGTTTTTTAAATAAAATCATACCATTTTCATAACTGTAAATTTAGTTTTATTCAGCAATTCATGTAGTATTACAGAAAAAAGAGAATTATTCAATAAATAAAGAAAAACATTGTACACTAAAAAAATGGTAAAAATATACTAAAAAGTATAACAGCAGTGGGTGCCAAGCAAGAAACCTTAAAATTATTTGCTGTACTTAAAAAAATAAAAAAACAACACACACACACAAAAGATTCGTAAAATCTCAGTAATTTCTGTTATGCCATTAAGTAAAATGCGCATGTGCTCAGGGCATCGAGGGAAGGTGGGCACCATAGAAATTTTCCATTGCTGGATTTACCATGGACCATATGGTACAAACTGCATATTGTGCAGCTAAACCAGGTTTCTCTAAAAGGGGCTCCCACATTAAATGCAAAAACAATTAATTAAAATAAAATAGTAATAATGGAGGCAAGGCAGGATCCCTTATCTCAACCTAAGTATAGAAGCAGATGTACTATATAAGATTAGTTTTGAGGATCTGTTCAAAGACTTTGCAATTAGAAAAAGGAAAAACTTTTCAAATATATAAAAGAAAGAATACAAAAATAAACATTTTCCATCTTACTGCAAGTTTTGTTTTATTTCAAAAAATAAAATTTTGATTTTATGGTTTATTATTGTTTTGAATTAGATATATATGGGGGCACCAAAATCTTTTAAGGGCCTAGGGCATTTAAATATCTTAATCCGGCCCTTAGTGTCAAAAAACTGTTAATTGATAGATGCTCCTTGTATTCTCACAGTTTTCACATATTAAAAGTTTTCATTGTTTCAAATCAGTACTAAGATAATAAAATAATGCAGATATCTGGTAAAATATCACTTAAGTGATCTCTTCGTCACCCAGCTGAACACTTCTGCTGGGCCACAGACAGCAGGTACAAAAGGCTCCTTTTTTCACTAGCGAGTCTGGGTTGACAGATTTGTCATTTCAAGTTTTAAAGTTGTCTTCCTTATAGTCAATTCTCAGCCATTTCCACACTCTTCCAAATCAATGATTAGAGTGCTTTTCAAATATCAAAAGCTCCAGCAGCGGGAAATGTAAGACTGGCACATTGTGTAAAGCTCTGCATCACTATAATTAAAAAAATGTTCTAAGTATACATGTATCAGTTTCAGTGACCTGGGGTCTCATGCATAACACAGTGCATAGAATTCACACTAAAACATGGCGTAAGAACAAAAACGGAAATGTGCGTACGCACAAAAAAAATCCAGATGCATAAATCTTGCATTCGCCAACTTCCACATTCTTCCACTCCATAAATCTCGGTAAACATGAAAAGTAACGCACATGCACACGGCTGCTGCCACTCCCCAAACTCCTCCCACAGTTACACCTCTTTGAATATGCAAATCAATATAAATAGCCCATAAGCTCAGCGTTCTGTTGAAAGGCAATGGCAAAAGCACTGGGGGAAATAAAAGAATTTCAGTAAATACCAAGTGGAAGCAAGGAAAAACGAATTATTTGTTGGTTTTAACACTGGTATAAACAACAAAAGGAAGTTGATCGAGTGACATAGCGTATAGGAGAAACTCAAAAGCTCAAGTTCACAAAGTTGCACAGTCCCTGAAATAAAAAAGAAGTTGTCAGATATCAAAGTCGCCATGAAAAGGTGAGTCGTAGCCCACCGTCTGAGTGTCATATGAAAGCTTATTAGGGTACAGCAAAAAAAAAAAGGCACACAGTGGGGAAAAAAGCACAAAATGTCAGCTTTAATCTCGAAATTTCCACTTTAATCAAGTAGTTTATTTTGTCGTTAAAGTAGAACATCATAAACTTCATCTTAAAATCGCTTAATTTACTAGTTTCTCAAATCCCATTGTAACTTGTTTTGTATTTGATCTTCTATGTTTTCTATGTGTGTGAATCGCTAAGTGCTTCATAAACGGGTTTTCTCTTCCTCCGATAGGACACAGAATCCATTACATTCATGATATTACAGCTTTCTGAATAATTAAAATACTGAGATGTATATGTGATATAATTTTCATGATGATAGGAGTTAAAGCATGTTATTAAACATGGGAAACACGGTGGTGCAGTGATTGTGCGCGACCTTCGATGAAATAATTTATTGTAGCAGTACTGTCTCTTTCAAACGTACTAATCTCCAATTCCTATCCTTACTTTTCTTTCTCCAAATACCCAATCGCCACACAATCAGCTCTGTATTAGACGTTAAGCCATCTGTAAGCTTAGAACGGCGATTCTTCAAAACCTTTAAGGAACATTGAAATATCTTCGTAGTACATGTTTAATTATTCTATCCATTTATCCTCCCAGTGTCGTGGCAGCCCCAGTAAGAATACAGCGCGAGACAGGAACAATCCGTGAACAGAGCACCAGCTCCTCTCTAGCGCTGCGTCACCGTGTCCTCACATGTTTAATTATTAAAAATATAGATTATTTAAATTAAGTTAAAGTTTTATCTGTATAATATAATAAACATATTTTGCTGCATTTCATCTTAAAAATTATATCGTCATCATATATAAATACGCACTTTATAAAGTGGCTCAAATACAACCAATAAACATTTGAAATACATCAGTCTGTGTGTAATGAATGAATCTAATATACAAGTTTCACTTTCTGAATGGAATTACTGAAATAAATCAACTTTGTCATGATATTCTAATTTTATGACCAGCACCTGTACAATGATTTGAAGGGTATTTTATGTTTTTTTTTTTAATATGGAAAATTATTGCCATTTTAAGGTTTTTGCTTGGCACCTACTGCTGCCGTACTTTTTTTTTTTTTTTAAATAGTGTACGAGGGTGCACTGGTTATATCTGCAGAATCCTGAATTGGGATCATTGCCACGTCCTCATGTGGCACTTGCTCATTCTCTTTCTGACTAATTGGGTTATTTTACACATCCCAAACATGTACAGATTGGCCACTTCACTCAGTGTGCGCAAGTGCCTGAGTATAAGCTGGCATAATATTCAAGTGTATTCAGAGATTTAGTTAACTGTTTTGAATGTTAGAGCATTTTTACATTTTCTGGTGACTTCATTAAAGAGTCAGCTACTGTAGTCACATTTTGCTTATTAAATATACTTGTAAGAATTAATCATACTCAAAAATAACAGTGATAACAGAATGTAGTCACATGTGTTAATATGTTACTTAGAATACATGTTTCTTAACAGCATTTTACAATGTCATCTAATTGAATACAGAGTTCAGATAGGCTCGTAGGGGCTGAAATAGCTTTCATAAGCAGCAGAATCCAACGCAAGTTATGAGAATTGCATTGATTGATTGATGAGTTATTGCTAGTTGTGAAGGGTGTTCAGCTTATTGAAGTTTCATATTTGAAAGAAATTCCCAATAGAAATGAAAATCCCTGGTGAAGCCTCTAGGTATAATTGTTGCCAATAAATTACAGTGTCAAAGAAATATCGAAGCATTATAATATATAAGTGTAAAATGCAGCCATGATGTTTTTAGCAAAACAGAAATCCCGATTCCACATTGTCAACATTGAATCATGAAGCCAGTCCAAGATAAGAAGAATATCTACATTGAGTCACTCAATACATGGAAAGATATGACTGACTTACAGACCCTTATTAAAATACACTTTTCAATTACAGAAGTGTGTGATTAGTTGCATTTCTCATGTCCTTCTAGTTAGTGATAAACAGAATTGTGCTACACTAGATTATACTGGTTCTCTTATCCATACTTGTCCTTGCAGAGAAGTAGCAGCAGGGACTGGGTCACAGATCAAGGGGCTTTAATTAAAATGATTTCTAAGAGTGTTCAAGGCAAAAGCTAATAGTTAACAAGGATAGAAGTCATTCAATATAATCAACTTGTGAAAATCATATTTATCAGTAAGAATTAATCTTCACAACATTTATTCACTGTAGGCATAACCCGTCGCTGAGCCATTGCTAGGGAGCTCATTCCCTTTCTCATTCATTTCTGTAAAAGCTGAGTTTTGTACTCTTACAGTCCTAAACATTATGTAATTCACCTCCTTCGATTTTAAAGCACAGAAGAAGTGGGCTGCTGGGACAGAGTTTCATGCACAAACTGCAACACAAACTGTTGCAGCACACGACTCTTCTGGCAATCCCTCTTTTATCATCAGAAGTGGCTGTTGGATGAGTAAAAGATGAAAATCCACAAAATATACAAACTGATGTAACTTCTCCAAAGGTAAGCTTGAAACAGTAAACTAATCTGTAACTGAACTCACTCAGAATGTTTCTCTGTTTGAATACTGTACACCCTGAAAAGTGTCCCTGAAAAAGGTCCTGGAGGGTGCATGAGAGTTTGCCCAACCAGTCTACATGTGTTTTGTGGACTTGGAAAAGGTGTTCAACCGTGTCCCACGGAGAATCCTGTGGGGGGGTGCTCTCTGGGAGTATGGAGTACCAGACCCCCTGATAAGAGCTGTTCAGTCCCTGTACAACTGGTGTCAGAGCTTGGTCTGCATTGCCAGCAGTAAGTCGAACCCGTTTCCGGTGAGAGTTGGACTCCGCCAGGGCTGCCCTTTGTCACCGATTCTGTTCATAACTTTTATGGACAGAATTTCTAGGAGCAGCCAGGGCGTTGAGGGGGTCCGGTTTGGTGGACTCAGGATTGGGTCACTGCTTTTTGCAGATGATGTTGTCCTGTTTGCTTCATCAGGTCGTGATCTTCAGCTCTCTCTGGATCAGTTCGCAGCTGAGTGTGAAGCGGCTGGGATGGGAATCAGCACCTCCAAATCCGAGACCATGGTCCTCAGCCGGAAAAGGGTGGAGTGCCCTCTCAGGGTTGGGAGCGAGATCCTGCCCCAAGTGGAGGAGTTCAAGTATCTCGGGATCTTGTTCACGAGTGAGGGAGTGTGAGATCGACAGGCGGATCAGTGCGGCGTCCACAGTGATGCGGGCTCTGCATCGGTCTGTTGTGGTGAAAAAGGAGCTGAGCCGCAAGGCAAAGCTCTCAATTTACCAGTCGATCTATGTTCCTACCCTCACCTATGGTCATGAGCTATGGGTAGTGACCGAAAGAACAAGATTGTGAATACAAGCGGCTAAAATGAGTTTCCTCCGCAGGGTGCCTGGGCTCTCCCTTAAAGATAGGGTGAGAAGCTCAGTCACCCGGGAGGGTCTCAGAGTAGAGCCGTTGCTCCTTCGCATCGAGAGGAGTCAGATGAGGTGGCTCGGGCATCTGATCAGGATGCCTCCTGGATGCCTCCCTGGTGAGGTGTTCCGGGCACATCTAACTAGATGGAGGCCCCGTGGAAGACCCAGGACACGCTGGAGGGACTATGTCTCTTGGCTAGCCTGGGAATGCCTTGGGATTCCCCTGGAAGAGCTAGCAGAAGTGGCTCAGGGAGAGGGAAGTCTGGGCATCTCTGCTCAAGCTGCTGTCCCCGCGAACCAATCTCGGATAAGCAGAAGGGGATGGAGGATGGACACCCTGAAAAGTCACCAATGCTGCAAAACATTTCCTTGAAGAAAAATGATCAGTTCACTGGCTGTCGAGTTGTTGCAAGTGGGCAGACAGACAGATATGACAACGACAGTAGGTACTAAGTAAAATGTGTTTTTGCAAAAAAACTCATTAAGGTTTGAAAATTCAACACAGTTGAAATGAGAACTCAAAAAAATACACTAAATGTACACTGTGCAAAAATGTGAAATAATACTGTCAAATTCTGTTTTTTGTTGTATCTTGTCTCACTCACTAGGGACCTAATCAATGACTTTGTTAAATGGTGCGACTCAAACCACCTACAGCTGAACACCAGCAAAACCAAGGAGCTGGTGGTGGATTTTAGGAGGCCCAGACCCCTCATGGACCCAGTGATCATCAGAGGTGACTGTGTGCAGAGGGTGCAGACCTATAAATACCTGGGAGTGCAACTTGATGATAAATTAGACTGGACTGCCAATACTGATGCTCTGTGCAAGAGAGGACAGAGCCGGTTATACTTCCTTAGAAGGCTGGCGTCCTTCAACATCTGCAATAAGATGCTGCAGATGTTCTATCAGATGGTTGTGGCGAGCGCCCTCTTCTATGCGGTGGTGTGCTGGGGAGGCAGCATTAAGAAGAAGGACGCCTCACGCCTGGACAAACTGGTGAGGAAGGCAGGCTCTATTGTTGGCATGGAGCTAGACAGTTTGACATCTGTGGCAGAGCGAAGGGCGCTCAGCAGGCTCCTATCAATTATGGAGAATCCACCGCATCCACTAAACAGTGTCATCTCTAGACAGAAGAACAGCTTCAGCGACAGACTGCTGTCACTTTCCTGCTCTACTGACAGATCGTTCCTCCCCCAAACTATGCAACTCTTCAATTCCACCCGGGGGGGTAAACAACATTATATAAAGTTATTGTCTGTTTTTACCTGCATTATTATCAATCTTTAATTTAATATTGTTTTTTGTAACAGTAAGGTACTGCTGGAGTAAGCGAATTTCCCCTTGGGATTAATAAAGTATCTATCTATCTATCTATCTCACAGGTGGCGCAGTGGTAGTGCTGCTGCTTTGCAGTAAGGAGACTGTGGACGATTGTGGGTTCGCTTCCCTGTTCCTCCCTGTGTGGATAGCGCTTTGAGTACTGAGAAAAGCGCTATATAAATGTAATGAATTATTATCTATCTATCTATCTATCTATCTATCTATCTATCTATCTATCTATCTATTTATCTGATAGTCTTATAAGTAGGGGATGTCAGGTATCCTCACTGAAGTGTACTGGTGACAGGTTTATCAGTTCCTTATAAACCACATCTAGATAACCTATGAAATGTCAAGTTATTTACCTGTGTAAACTTGATATTTAGCAACCAGTTTAACAGTAGCCAATGTTAGTAGTCTAATCAAGAGATTGTTCACTTTGAAGCTGCAAACGTCTTGATATAAGAAAGCATGCCTTTCATATTTCTATACTATGTTTGTGACAACAAAAGGAAACTAGAAATAATAATTATATCACCTACTCCTCACACTATTTTTTTGAGGTTAAGGGTGTGTTTTCCATTTGTTGGTGTGACAATAGGAAGAGTTCTCAGATAAATACAGGAGTAAATCAATATAATACTAAGCATGTGGCAAGAAAGGTTTACTGTGATTTTGTCTTTTGAAAGGAAACCACATTCCTGTGGGTGCAAGGTTATTGCAGAGGAAAATAAGAGCTGATGGACCCAGAACAGATGGTCTTCTTCTAAAATGGCTGAATCTGAAAATATTGGTGTTTTTTTAGAACAATCTAGACAAGAACAGACCATTCAGCCCAACAAAGCTTGCCAGTCCTATCCATTTAATTCTTAAATAACTTCAAGTCTAGTTTTGAAAGTTCTACTGTCTTCCACCCTGCTTGGTAGATTATTCCAAGTGTCTGTGGTTCTCTGGGTAAAGAAAAACTTCCTAAAGTTTTGCTAAATTTATCCTTAACAGGTTTCCAACTCTTTTCATCTTTCCTCATGTTTCATCCCCTGTAGCCCTGGAATCAGTCTAGTTGCTCTTCTATGGATTTCTTCCATCACTGCCATGTTCTTTTTGTAGCATGGAAGCAAAAAACTGCGCAAAGTACTCCAGGTGAAATCTACTTGAGCATAACCTCCTAGGACATCGTGATGTATAACCTAACATTCTATTAGCCTTCTTAATGGCTTCTGAACACTGTCTGGCAGTTGATAGTGTCAAGTCCACTATGACTCCTAAATGCTTCTCATCAGGAGTACTTTCAATTTTCAGACCTGCCATCATGTATTCAAACGTAACATTTTTACTTCTGACATGTAATACTTTACATTTACTTACACTACATTTCCATTGTCACTGCCCAAGCTTGTATGCTGTCCAAGTCCCTCTGTAATGATTCAACAGATTCTAGATTATTTAGAATCTGCCCAGTGGGGGCTGGGTGGTCTTGTGGCCTCGGATCCCCTGCAGATTTTGTTTTTTTTTTTTCTCCAGCACTCTGGAGTTTTTTTTTTTTGTTTTTTCTGTCCTCCTGGCCATCGGACCTTACTTTATTGTTTGTTACTTAGCATTGCCTAATCTTATTTTCATATTTTTCTTTTTTCTTTCTTCATCTTGTAAAGCACTTTGTGCTACATCATTTGTATGAAAACATGCTATATAAATAAATGTTTTTGTTGTTATCTGCAAATCCACCTAACTTGGTATCATCTGCAAATTTAACCAGCTTGCTGCTTAAATTCCTATCCAAATCATTTACATTTATTAAAAATAGCAGTGGCCCTATCACTGACCCATGTGGAACACCACTCTTAATGTCAACCAGTTCTGATAGGGTTCCTTGCAGCATAGCCCTCTGCTACCTGTGTCTGAGGCAATTTTGCACCCATCTACAAACAACACCCTGAACTCCCACTTCTTTTAGTACTCATACTCCTCCCCAACTAATCCATGACCTTCCAGTTCATGACCTTCTGTTCCAAAAAGACTCTTCAATGCTCCATAAACCCATATCCTTCTACCCTGCACTAAGATTTCAACCATGCGTTAAGTGTCCTAATCTCCTCAGTCTTAATTGGACTGGTGCGTGGCACAGGCAGAACTTTGGTAACTACCATGTCAGTTCTGATCATCAGCCTGGCACCTAACTTTATCCTATGTATGTAATTTGTTCTAACATCGACAATAGTTTAACATTTTAACTCCAAATATGGTATTTTACCCCTTTGCATTGTCTGGTTAAGTTGCAAATATTGCATAAAAGGCACAACAAACAATATTGAGTGCTTTTGCCTCCAATTAATAAAATAGTACAATAAAGGATAGCCCACATGTTCTTCAGGGAGAAAACCCTACATGCATATCTGTTTAAAAACAAGTAAATATTTTAAATGATGACTTTGCTGTTATTGTAGTACTTATGAATGTGGTTGTCTTGTTACTGATAATGAATCCTTCAACCTCTTTGGCATAGTGTGGTACTTCTGAAGAGAAATCTTCCTCCCTGTGGCCTTATGGGTCTTGGAATGAAGAACACCAATGCTACTTGCCATAACAAACCCTTGGAAGCATAGAGGTCAACACGTTTACTTTTTCTTTAAAACATCCTAAATCCTCAGACTCATGCTCACCTGTGATATGGGCTAGAAAACTATGTTTATTGAGTTTGCTCTTAATCAAGCACAATATTTTGCTGCACTCTAAATCCTACTAACTTGCTTTTGCCTCATTTCTGCATTTAACACTGCACTAGGACAGGGTGGCTGTTTAGCTGCAGCTTTCATATGAAGCACATCCTTATGGAAGAGACGTTTCTGAATAGAAAACAACAGAATAAGTGCAGTACAGTAAAAAATACTTACAAGAGATTCTTGAGGCTAGATACAGTAATACATTGCAGGAGAAATCTATACAGACACATACTTGTGTTCAACATCTATTGCCAGCTTTGTGAGTGTTTTGAGATTTAGTTTATGCCAGTGGTTCACAAACTTGGTCCTGGGGACCCACTGTGGCTACAGGTTTTTGAACCAACCAACTTCTATTTTTATTAAAATGTACTTAGCAGTTATATCTAAAGAAGTTTGTTTTTCTTTTTAACAATATTTACATTCTTCTTTTCAAGGTGTTCTGGTTATTTAATCCATTATTTACTAAGTAGATGGGGTCTGATGCTGAATTAGTTGCAGCCTATCATCAT
Organism: Erpetoichthys calabaricus; assembly: GCF_900747795.2. Lineage (NCBI taxonomy): Eukaryota > Metazoa > Chordata > Cladistia > Polypteriformes > Polypteridae > Erpetoichthys > Erpetoichthys calabaricus. The sequence goes on from NC_041406.2 coordinate 132,588,246, forward strand.
TCAGTATCATTTGTCCTGGTGTCTGCTCACTTTGTTGTTAATTGTCACGGTTAGGATAGAATTAAGGAAGCAAACAGGGGGGTATTTTTCGTATGTGGATTAGTCGTTTAGCTGGATGTAATTGTTGACGATTTGGCCTGATCCTGATCTGTCGGTTTTTTGAAACTCTTGCTGGAAGTGTTGTCATAGCAACACATCCTAATCCGCAAACCTGCTCGGAGCAGTTTGTTCCACGTAAACAAGGATTAGTTTACACATGTGATCAGTGACGGTGTGGAAGTCATCCAGTCAGGGCTTCGCCGTTCATGAATGAGCGACCAATTGATATTGGTGTGCAAATTATAGGAAGAGAATTTCATATAAAGAGGGTTTTGCGCGATCGGCAAGATCCTTTATTGCCCCCGGAGGAAATTCTGTACGAAAGATACCGCTTTAGCCGAGGGGGAATATTGTACCTCAAAGATTTATTAGCTCCGTATATTCGAAGTCAAACTCGGCGAAGTCGGGCTCTCACAACCACACAGACAGTAGGCATTGCTTTGAGGTTTCTTGCAAGCGGCACTTTTTTTATATACTGTAGGCGATGCGGAACAGCTATCGAAAAGTGCAGTTTGCCAGGCAATTCGTAAAGTCTGTTTGGCTCTGAAACATTTCCTTCAGGTTTTCATTGTGTTTCCTGGACACCTGCGTGTGCAGACAATAAAAGAGGTGTTTCATGTCATTGCAGGTAGGTAATACACAGGCTAAAACACCCACAGTTCCATGAAGAATCTCAATCAGCCTAACATTCTCATTACCAGGATTTCCAAATGTGATTGGGGCACATGGAACTGATCACAGTGGAGTTTGATCAAACATTATTTGGAAAGTGTACCTCTCCTCCTGATGAATAATCAGACACAGTGTCTTCATCAAATATTTGACCTTCGTTAATATCTCGTTGGTCAGACACAGGTTCAAGGGATATGACATTCCCTGCAACTGGCCCAACAAAAAAGAGGGCTATATGGAACATACCTATAGCACACATGGAGGACAAATATGCAATGACCATCCTTTACCTGAAATGAAGTGACCACTGCAACCTGCCACTGGTTCTGAGGAGGAGCTTCCCCCTGGAATGCCCTCAGAAACAGGGTGATGGGCATTTTGCTGGATAGCCAACTCTTCTGCAGGGGTTAGGTCTGGACCGCGTGGACCTCCACCTGTTTTTTGCTTGTCTGCCTCCTTATTAGCTTTAAAATTAATGTTTTTTATATTATATATGATTATTTATGTCAACAATTCTTTAAATAGTTATATACCAATATTTACCAGTTTGAAGTATATTCTTGTACTTCACTTTAACCTGTTCCCATGTTGTCCTTGTGCTCACGTTTGATCTGGAATTATGACATATTAAATAATAATTAATCTGACACATAGGAAATGAAACGCTGCATTCAGTAAGTACAATGTACACTACTTAGCGTTTAATTTTTTCGGCCACTTTTTGCCAGCCGTCTTTTCTGGTCTGGGCTGCTTTTGCAGTGTTACCCCTTGTGCATATTAAATCTTGAAATTCTTCGTGTCCTTCGAATAAAAGGTCTTGCGTGGCGTGTGTGAAAAAAAAAATGCGCCCGTTCTTTCGTCATTTTGTTACAGCCTATCAAAGACTTGCTGATCATGTTTTCTAGTCTTAATATATATGGCTTTTCACTCAGCGCGGGCGCGTGCATTCATCTCGTATGATTAGATCCAGCTAGACTAATCTACTACACCGCTGCGTTTGAAAAACCAACTTATCTGGATGAGTTTCACTGGCATTAACTTATCCAAGATGAAGCACCTGATCTCGGATGATTTAAGCGACGTACGAAAAATACCCCCCTGGACTGAAAAAGGGAAAAATAATTTAAAAAAACAACAAAAGTCTTATAAATGTAAAAATCATACTGTTGTGGTTTTCTGAATGAAGAATATGAGAAAAGAAAAAAAGAACAGTTAATTAAATGAGATCAGTTATTATCAAGGATTGTGAATCTGGTTGAAACAAAAAACCTCAGGACCAAGGACCAAGTCTGGGAAGCACTGGTTTACGTAGTTTAGAAATTCTCATTTAATTGAGATAAAAAAAAAAGCATTGTACCATGCAAACCTCACATACCACTTACGGCCAGCCAGACATCAGTCAGTCAGTCAGTCAACCCTTATTTTCCATTAAAACATTGGCAAAACATAAACATCACTGAGAGATTTAAAATGCAAATAACAATTCAAAATAACAAACAGACACAATACCTCTTAGTACAACAAAGTATATACTCTTCAAGTAAATAGGAAATAATGGTACATGAGAGCAGGCTGACAGTATAAGATGACAATAGTTTAGGATCAAAAACAAAAAACAGACAAGTAAATTAGAAAATATGTGGATACACGTGATTAGAAAAGGTGGGTTTTAAGAGAGATTTGAACGTAACAGTTGATGGATCCTAACAAAGATCTAAAAAAACATATTAAGTGTTCAACAAATAGTTGAAAAGCAGGTCCGGAAAACTGAGGTGTGAGAGGACCTAGTGTGTCTGTCATATTTTTATGAGGAAAGCAATGAGTGCTAGAATGAACAATTATGAAGATATTATATTGTATTGATGCCAGGATAGTCTTTACACTACAGCAGGAGTGGCAAACTCCAATCCTGGAGTGCCGCAGTGGATGCAGGTTTTCATTCTAACCATCTTCTTCATTAGTTTTTACTGCTAATCAACTACTTTTGCCTTAATCTTAATGAACTTGATTCAGGCCCCTTAGTTGTTTCTTTTTCTTTAATTAACTGCCAAACAATAATTAGACACAAAACAAGGTGCCACACGACCAGCTCACCCATGCCCATCACACAGTACAGTATCTGAAAATAAAGAAAGGTGAAGGTCTCAGTAAGGTTGATCTCTCAGGTCCCCAAAACATTTTGACAATGTTCTTAGAAAAAACAGAAAATCAAGAGTTTTGGAAATGTCTGCTGTGTCAGAATGAGAGCAGCAACAAGCCATGGAATTAAATAACGAGTTACATTAACAGCAAGAATTGGCTTCTCATTAAGAAACTGGTTGGAGTGAAATCAGTTGGAGTTTGAAGCCCCAATTTAGCTGGTCAACTGTTGACTTGTTTCACGTTTGATTTCTGTTTGGCTGTCATTTAATGAAGAAAACAATTAATTCAGAGCACTGAATCCTTAAAAACAGGGCTATTAAAATGAAGGGAAAAAGAAGTTAATTAGCAGTGAAAACTGGTCACTGACTAGGAAAAGGGTGAGAATGAAAACCTGCAGCAACCGCGGCACACCAGGACTGGAGTTTGCCACCCCTGCACTAGAGCAGGGTTAGGCAACGTCGGTCCTGGAGTGCCACAGTATGTGCAGGTTTTTGTTCCAACCCAGTTCCTTAACGAGAACTCAATTATTGCTGATGAAGCACATATTGCTTAAGTGACATTTTAATGCTTCATTTTAGTGGTCTCGCTTGTTAAGGTTCTCCAACCTTAATTGCTTATTTCAATCTTAAACTGCTGCATTCAGTGTTTTAATTGCTCCTTATTAGCAATAAGATGTAAAACAGGGGTAGGCAATGTCGGTCCTGGTGAGCCGCAGTGGCTACAGGTTTTCATTCCAACCCAATTGCTTAATTAGAAACCAATTATTGCCAATCTCAGACCTTATTTAATTTTATGGCTTGTTAGTCTGTGCAATGTAAGGCTTTTATATCGTAGATTTTTTTCCTTTCCAAGGATATCATCCAAATGATTTGAAGCCTAAAACAGATCATTTTCAGTCTGTCACATTTTTCTATTAAGTGTTTTATTAAATCAAACCGTGCATGATGAACACACACAGATGTAATTGGAAAAAAGCTAGCTGGAGAACTGCTGGCTGCTTTGTCTTTTACATCTTATTGCTAATAAGGAGCAATTAAAACACTGAATGCAGCAGTTTAAGATTGAAATAAGCAATTAAGGTTGGAGAACCTTAACAAGCGAGACCACTAAAATGAAGCATTAAAATGTCACGTAAGCAATATGTGCTTCATCAGCAATAATTGAGTTCTCGTTAAGGAACTGGGTTGGAACAAAAACCTGCACATACTGTGGCACTCCAGGACCGACGTTGCCTACCCCTGCACTAGAGGGTTGATATTTTCATTATAATTTGGTCAGAGCGAGAGCTCTGGTAGTAGCACTTTGAATTTTGTATTTTTCTTCAACTGTAATCTAACTGAGAGGCATTAAAGATGTCTTAGACTATTTCTGAATCAAAAAGGGGGAAAGTATTTGACTCTAGCATATCTTCAAGGCTGCTGATGGAAAATAGATGGAAAAACAAAGCAGGAGAGAGAAGGAATTCCAGTTTCTGAGTTACGCTGGGTATCCAAAAAAACAATCCACATCTTTTGTTAATTTGTTTCTTTTCAGTTAATGTTTTTTTCTGCTTGAAGTTTTCTCTTATATGCTTTCATATTCAAAATTTAAGATTTAAATTTTAAATTCCATAGCAGGATTTAACACTTTATGATGACTAGCTCTGAAAGGGTACTGCTTATAGATTTACAAAACAGTATTTGTCATGGAGGTAATGTGATTGTATATAGCAGCAGCACAACTATTCAAAAATTACAGTAAACTATTACTCAGAAAGTGTTATGAATTTACATCATAGCCAAATACAATATTTATTCAAACCACATATCCAGATTCATTTTCAGTCACTTAATACCTATCAAACTGCTTTTCTTCAAATACCATATTGCTGTTCTGATAAATATTCTACAGAATGTAGAATGGAATTACATTTTTTGATTTTGTTTTGGGGAAGGACACATAACAGTAGGACTTGACTATCACAACATTCTGATGTGAACTTTACTGGAGCCTTTAAAGGGAGCAAAAAGTATTATCTGCCACCTTGGATTTTTTTCACATTTCATCATGTTACAATAAGTAAACCTTTTATGTCATTATCAGAGCGGTTACCTCAAAACCTTTGATGTTTTCTCATAATTTGGCCAGCACAGTATTTGCAATATGATCAAAAAGAATTTCCTGGTTATTAAATGTCTGTTTTCTTAACTATGCTTTAATCATCATTAATCTGTAATTTGGTTATATATGTATTTTTAATACTATTCTACAACCCCAAATCAGAAAAAGTTGGGACAGTGTGGAAAATGTGAATAAAAAAAGAAAAAAGCAAGTTATAAATTCTCCTCAAATTTTATTTCATTGCAGACAGTATGAACACAAAATAATTCATGTTTTTTTTTTGTCAACATCATTTGATTTGTAAATAAATATCCATTCTTGCCATTCAGGCTTGCAACACATTTCAAAAAAAGTTGGGATGGGGGCAATTAAGGGGTCGTAATGAGGTATAATAACTAAATAATGATGTGATTTGAAACTGGTGATGTTAACAGGTGATTGCAATCATGATTCGGTACAAAAGCAGCATCGAGGAAAGGCCTACTCCTTTAGGAGCAAAGATGGGCAGAGGATCGCCAGTTTGCCACCAAGTGCTGGCAAAAATCTTTGAAATGATGAAGAAAAACGTTTCTCAAAGACAGATAGGAAGAGATTTGGGCATTTCTCCCTCTACAGTGCATAACATAGTGAAAAGAATCAGGGAATCTGGAGAAATTACCGTGCGCAAAGGCCAAGGGCGCAAGCCTAAACTGAATGGCCGTGATCTCCGAGCCCTCAGATAGCACTGCATTAAAAACCGTCATTCATCAATAAATGATATAACTGCGTGGGCTCAGGACTACTTCAGGAAGTCACTCTCAAGCACTACAGAACGTAGTTACATTAGGAAATGCCAGCTAAAACTGTACTGTGCCAAAAGGAAGCCCTACATAAATAGTGTCCAGAAGCGCTGTCGACTTCTCTGGGCTCGGAGGCATCTGGGATGGTCCATTGTGCAGTGGAAACGTGTATTGTGGTCAGACGAATCGGTTTTTCACATCTTTTTTGGAAGAAATGGACGCTGTGTGCTGCGGACCAAAGAGGAAAAGGACCATCCAGACTGTTACCAGATACAAGTCCAAAAGCCAGGGTCTGTCATGGTATGGGGTTGTGTCAGTGCCTTCGGCAAAGGTAACTTGCACTTCTGCGATGGCACCATCAATGCTGAGAAGTATATCTCAGTTTTGGAGGAACAAATGCTGCCTTCAACACAACGTCTTTTCCAGGGACGCCCATGCTTATTTCAGCACGATAATGCCAAACCACATACTGCGCGCATAACAAAGGCATGGCTGCGTAAGAAGAGGGTGCGGATGCTTGACTGGCCTGCCTGCAGCCCTGATTTGTCTCCTATAGAGAATGTCTGGCGCATTTTGAAACGAAAAATGCGTCAACGAAGACCCTGTACTGTTGCGCACCTAAAACATTGTTTGCAGGAAGAATGGGACAAACTAACACCTGCAACACTTAGTCACTTGATTTCTTCAATGTCTAAACGTCTTTTAAGTGTTGTTAAAAGACAGGGGAACTGTACAAAGTGGTAAATGCTGTACTGTCCCAACTTTTTTTGAAATGTGTTGCAAGCCTGAATGGCAAGAATGGATATTTATTTACAAATCAAATGATGTTGACAAAAAAAAAACATGAATTATTTTGTGTTCATACTGTCTGCAATGAAATAAAATTTGAGGAGAATTTATAACTTGCTTTTTTCTTTTTTTATTCACATTTTACACACTGTCCCAACTTTTTCTGATTCGGGGTTGTAATTCGGCCTTGAGACACTACTTTGTAGGTATTCACAGTTACACATAAAAACATCCATCCATCCATTTTCCAACCAGCTATATCCTAGCTACAGGGTCACGGTGGTCTGCTGGAGCCAATCCCAGCCAACACTGGGCGCAAGGCAGGAACCAATCCCAGGCAGGGCGCCAACCCACTGCAGGGCACACACACACACCCACACCCTAGGGCCAATTTAGAATCACCAATCCACCTAACCTGCATGTCTTTGGACTGTGGGAGGAAACCCACGCAGACACGGGGAGAACATGCAAACTCCACGCAGGGAGGACCCGGGAAGCGAACCTGGGTCTCCTAACTGCAAGGCAGCAGCGCTACTCACTGCACCACCGTGCTGTCCGAATAATAATTTGTTTGAAGTTAATATTGCAAAATGGTTATTTTATTCAATAATAAGGTCAGAATATAGTTGGAACTGAACACGGTGATGAGTCATAACAGCAGGTAGCCATTAGGAGCCCATATTTTCTCTATGAGTGGAATTAACAGAGCCATAAATTTACAATGGATTCACCAACTAAAAAAAAAATACAGTTTGGTGCCATAAACATCATCAGACCTAGGTTGGTGGATCTACCACCACTTCATATTTAGCTTAGTTTAATGAAGCCTAGGAATCAACAGATGAAGGCTGTTTTATGCATGATTGCAGAAATGTTCCAGGCTAAATTGAAAGAGGGCATTTTTGCCAGACCCAGTATTAGAAAACTGATTTCGGATGCAGAATTTAACAAGGTAACAAATGAGCTGGAACAAGAGGCTTGTGTATCATTCAGATATTTCTATGTGTTTGGCACCAATGAAGATGCAAATTATAAAGAAAATGTGAAAACATTTTTTTAGTTAGGTTTAAGAATAATGTGTTGAAGCATGAGTCTCAAATTTGACTTTCTGGGTTTGCATTTAGAAATTTTCCCTTAAAGACTTGGGGCGTATGCCCGTTTCCATGCTCACATCAAGATGTATAAAAACTAAAGTTGGCGTAAAGCTATGCACAATTTCATGGCAGCCTCAGACCATGCGTACACACGTTTCTGCTCGGTTTTGTAAATGGGAGGCACCCAGCATCAAAGCACAGAAAACTTTGTGTGGTTTCCCTTTCTTTTTTAGATTCACAACCACGACGTGGGCTTTATCAAATACACCAAAATTAATTGCATATTGTTTACAAATTTAAGGCGCTTGATTGTAATCATTCTGTAACAATACAATGGTGCAAAGAATTGCCAAACTATTCCGCCTATCATGGCTGCTTTAGTGTTGTTAGAAGACAACGCAAATGCAAGAATAAGAGCAGAGTGCGTATTTACAGATCATACCGATTTCCTGTCCCATGATGATGACTGGCTTCTACATTGATTTAAATTTCCAAGAGCTATTCTTTTGGAGCTATGTGCTGTCAGAATATTAGGATGAGGAAGTATACTTGATATAATTTTTATGATAAAATGCTTTAAAGTATGCACAGGGTGAGCCATAAGAGGGAGGGAGAGGCAGCCATGTGAGTTGGGGTGGGGGTCCTTTGATAGGCGATCCCTTGTAGTTTTCAGTCGGCAACATGCCTTGCACACCATGCTTTCACTGTGGAAGTGTTCTTCAAAAACAACGAAGCCATCATCACGACGCGACACACCTTCCGAATGCACTTCAGCATTCCTCCTAGCAGTGACATCCCAAGACAGAAAACAATTCTTCAGTAGGTGGCTAAATTTAGACAGACAGGTACAACATTGAACAGAGAATCTCCAGGCCATCATCGGACTGTACAAACACCTGAAAACATTCAAGCTGTAAGGGCATCAATTTTGCAGTCTCCTAGACATTCAGCGTGCAAACATTCATCCGCCTTAGGCATTTCCAACATGTCTTTGGGGAGGCTTTTGCATGAGGACTGGGAGAGCTGTAGAGAGTTGTGCGTGAACATTCTGCAAACCATTCATCGAGATGCCATTGTCATGTGCATGTGCCATTGTCATGTCATTGACCACCGTTGCAGAATTTGGCATTGTAGACCCTTTCTTTTCTGAGGATAGGGGAGCAACGGTCACCATCACTTCATATCGTTACATTGAAATGCTAGGTAACTTTTTGCGGCACTAACTGGAAGAAATGGATGTGGTGGATGCCTGGTTTCAACAGGATGGATGCAACAGCACATACTGCGCGGACATCCCATGCAAGTTTTGCGGGTGATGTTTCCGGGAAAGCTCATCTCCCTGCGGGGCAATGTTAGGTGGCCTTCACGTTTGCCGGATCTCGCTCTGTGCGATTTCTTCTTGTTGGTCTATCACAAGTCGAAGGTATACACACACCGACCCACCTGTTATAAGTCAGTGGGTAACTGATATATAATATTTGAAATTGGAAATAATTAAATACTCACTTACATGATCTGTTTAAAACTTTTTTTTTTATATGGCAAGATCTAATTAATACAATTTTAGAATAAGCATTTATATTGGGGAAAAGATATTCTTCCTTCTTTGTTGTTTTTAAAGGTTTGCTCTTGCTATTGGCTCTCCTCTCTCTCTAGGGCAGGGGTAGAATTCAGGTTTGTTACGTTTGACTCAATTGTATGCAATGCTATTTTCTTTGTTGTAAAAGTAAGTTTTGACTGTATGGAATGTTATTTTCTTCAAAAAATCTATTAAAAAATAAATTTGTAGAAACTCAGCTGATACTGAAGTCACTTATCTAAATAAAACAACATCTGTTTTCTAAACACAATATCTCAAATGATTATTAGACTGGAATATTTAGTATTTGCAAGCATTTACATTTCACTTGTTTAACTAAATTCTCCATTTATTTAAGTAAGATGAACTTCTGTCTTTTTAACCTTTTAAAGCAGTCTTGGGTTTTCTTCACATTTACTGCAATAAATATTGGATTTTATGTTAGATTAAAAAAAAATAAGTTATCAACATATATAAAAAATGTGTGAATTGAATGTGAAACTCAGCGCTGAATTATGTACACAATTTAGAATACTGGTAACAGAACACAGGGGAGCCAGGATTAATAGTTTTTAAATATGATGGAGCAAAGTTAAATCCTCACTTGTTGTGTGTACAGTAATCCCTCCTCCATCGCGGGGGTTGCGTTCCAGAGCCACCCGCGAAATAAGAAAATCCGTGAAGTAGAAACCATATGTTTATATGGTTATTTTTATATTGTCATGCTTGGGTCACAGATTTGCGCAGAAACACAGGAGGTTGTAGAGAGACAGGAACGTTATTCAAACACTGCAAACAAACATTTGTCTCTTTTTCAAAAGTTTAAACTGTGCTCCATGACAAGACAGAGATGACAGTTCCGTCTCACAATTAAAAGAATGCAAACATATCTTCCTCTTCAAAGGAGTGCGCGTCAGGAGCAGAGAATGTCAGAGAGAGAGAGAAAAGCAAACAAATCAATGGTGCTGTTTGGCTTTTAAGTATGCGAAGCACCGCGGCACAAAGCTGTTGAAGGCGGCAGCTCACACCCCCTCCGTCAGGAGCAGAGAGAGAGATAGAGAAAAACAAACAATCGAAAATCAATACGTGCCCTGCGTGCTTTTAAGTATGCGAAGCACCGTGCAGCATGTCTCTTCCCGAAGCAGCTGCACAGAAGGTAGCAACGTGAAGATAATCTTTCAGCATTTTTAGACGAGTGTCCGTATTGTCTAGGTGTGCGAACAGCCCCCCTGCTCAATCCCCCTACGTCAGGATCAGAGAAAGTCAGCGCAAGAGAGAGAGAGAGAGAAAAGTAAGTTGGGTAGCTTCTCAGCCATCTGCCAATAGCGTCCCTTGTATGAAATCAACTGGGCAAACCAACTGAGGAAGCATGTACCAGAAATGAAAAGACCCATTGTCCGCAGAAATCCGCGAACCAGCAAAAAATCCGCGATATATATTTAAATATGCTTACATATAAAATCCACGATAGAGTGAAGCCGCGAAAGGCGAAGCGCGATACAGCGAGGGATTACTGTAATTATGAATTAACCCCAAGTCCTACCAACTTTTAAATTCACCAAACTAATTCTAAACAAACTGGTCAAATACACACACTAAATCTAGAAGACATTTTTAATTTTTTTCAGATAATCAAAAGTAAATTTTTGCCATTACTGACTGGGCATACTGAATTGTTTTTGCTGCTCCAAAGATATGATTTAAATTTAAAAGCTAAACAAAACTCAGGAGGTGTTTTCAAACAATTTACACAAAACATTCAGTTTTGAATTGAACCCAGCCACAGGGGATGCACAAACTAGTGTGTTTCTTCGTGCAGGTCCCAAGCCTGGATAAATGGGTAGGGTTACGTCAGAAAGGGTATCCAGTGTAAAATTTTGCCAAATCAATATGCGGACAATACAAATTTCCATTTCCAGGGTGCTGGCGGAAACTGGCCTACTGTTGGCTGAAGAAGAAGAAGGAGAAGAAGAGGGGGGAAATGTGTCCGGAGGCAGGAGAGGAGGAAAGTAAAGAAAGTGGAACTGAGGGTAGGAACTTTGAATGTTGGCAGTATGACTGGTAAGGGAAGAGAGTTAGCAGATATGATGGAGAGAAGAAAGGTTGATATATTGTGCGTGCAAGAGACAAAATGGAAGGGGAGTAAGGCCAGGTGGATTGGAGGTGGATTCAAATTGTTCCATCATGGTGTGGATGGGGAGAGAAATGGGGTAGGAGTTATTCTGAAGGAACAGTATGTCAAGAGTGTTTTGGAGGTGAAAAGAGTGTCAGACAGAGTAATGATGATGAAGCTGGAAACTGAAGGTGTGATGATGAATGTTGTTAGTGTATACACACTGCAAGTTGGGTGTGCGATGGAGGAGAAAGAAGATTTTTGGAGTGAGTTGGATGAAGTGATGAACAGTGTACCCAAGGGACAGAAAGTGGTGATTGGAGTGGATTTCAATGGACATGTTGGTGAAATGAACAGAGGAGACAAGGAGGTGATGGGTAGGTATGGTGTCAAGGAGAGGAATGAAGAAGGTCAGATGATAGTGGATTTTGTCAAATGGATAGAAAAAATGGAAAGGCTGTTGGTCCAGATGACACACCTGTGGAAGCATGGAGGTGTTTAGGAGAGATGGCAGTAGAGTTTTTAACCAGATTGTTTAATGGAATCTTGGAAAGTGAGAGGATGCCTGAGGAGTGAAGAAGTGTACTGATGCCGATATTTAAGAATAAGGGGGATGTGCAGGACTGTAATAACTACAGGGGGATAAAATTGATGAGCCACAGCATGAAACAGTAGTGGAAGCTAGGTTAAGAAGTGAGGTGATGATTAGTGAGCAGCATTATGGTTTCATGCCAAGAAAGAGCACCACAGATGTGATGTTTGCTCTGAGGGTGTTGATGGAGAAGTATAGAGAAGGCCAGAAGGAGTTGTATTGCGTCTTTGTGGACCTGGAGAAAGCATATGACAGGGTTCTTCAAGAGGAGCTGTGGTACTGTATGAAGAAATCGGGAGTGGCAGAGAAGTACGTAAGAATTGTACAGGATATGTACGAGGGAATTGTGACAATAGTAAGGTTTGCGGTAGGAGTGACGGATGCATTCAAGGTGGAGGTGGGATTACATCAGGGATCGGATCTGAGCCCTTTCTTATTTGCAATGGTGGTGGACAGGTTGACAGATGAGATTAGACAAGACTCCCCGTGGACTATGATGTTTGCTGATGACATTGTGATCTGTAGTGATAGTAGGGAGCAGGTTGAGAAGACCCTGCTCTAGAGAGAAAAGGAATGCAGGTCAGTACAAACAAGACCGAATACATGTGTGTAAATGAGAGGGAGGTCAGTGGAATGGTGAGGATGCAGGGAGTAGAGTTGGCAAAGATGGATAAGTTTAAATACTTGGGATCAACAGTACAGAGTAATGGGGATTGTGGAAGAGAGGTGAAGAAGAGCGTGCAGGCAGGGAGGAATGGGTGGAGAAGAGTGTCAGGAGTAATTTGTGACAGACGGGTATCAGCAAGAGTGAAAGGGAAGGTCTACAGGACGGTAGTGAGACCAGCTAGTTATATGGATTGGAGATGGTGGCACTGACCAGAAAGCAGGAGACAGAACTGGAGGTAGCAGATTTGCATTGGGTGTGACGAGGATGGATAGGATTAGAAATGAGTGCATTAGAGTGTCAGCTCAAGTTGGACGGTTGGGAGACAAAGTCAGAGAGGCGAGATTGCTTTGGTTTGGACATGTGCAGAGGAGAGATGCTGGGTATATTGGGAAAAGGATGCTAAGGATGGAGCTGCCAGGGAACAGGAAAAGAGGAAGGCCTAAGAGAAGGTTTATGGATGTGGTGAGAGAGGACAAGCAGGTGATGGGTGTAACAGAGTAAGATGTAGAGGACAAAAAGATATGCAAGAAGATGATCCACTGTGGCAACCCTTAATGGGGGCAGCCGAAAGAAGACGATTTAATTATGAATTGAAGTTGAACATCTTTTGGTCTAATATTTTGCTTTTTTTAACCACTGGAACAATCACTTATCATGTAGCGGGGCTACATAGTTAGTGTTGTCAAATGTTAGTACTGAGTGCGTCTTGTTTCCATTGTCCCGTTTGCTGTCTGTGTGTATCAGTAAATGCCATCCCCGTAAAGGGAAGAGGACCACAGCCTCAAACCTGGAAAACACCTGTTCACTATTAATCAATTACAGCCGTCACAGGACTATTTAAGTAATCAGAGAAGAGAGAAAGGGAGGAGAGGAGAGAAGGAGACTTTTCATTTTCACGACCACGAGCCATCTGTACCTGCTGTATTCCACATCGCGTATTTTCATCCAGTTTGTTTTTCAATCCGCCGGACTTACTTCAATACCCTCATCACGAGAGACCCCGGGGTCGGAGTTCATCATCCACCACGCACCGAGGATTCACGGTGAGGCTGTTCCATTTTGTTCCGGGAAAATCAAACGACTCATTTATCACTAGTTCAGTCAACCGTATTCAGGACAGTTCTTATGACCGGACTCAAGTTCACATTCATTTCCGTATCTCATTCATTTTTTGTTATTCGTGTTGTTTGTTACATGTTACAAGGGCAAGGGAGGGTTTTGTTGTATTTATATATGGTGGTGTCTCGTTGTTGATGTGGTGGAGGGATATTTATATATGTTTATCTTTCTATTTTTGCATTTGTCTTGTTTCATTTAATACATTTAATCAGTATAATTTTACATACCTGCTTTTGTGTGTTTATATTTACACCATCGATTGTGGGGAAAAGTGTAATTTGTTAGAGGTACAGCTTGATAGTTAGATTCATACTTGGTAAATTATCCAGGCCACGGGTCTTGGAGGTGTAGCTGCCGGCTGGGTAAGGGGTCGGCCGTTACAATCTGTTCCAGTGGTAAATGGCTTCTTCATTATTGACTGACCATTGAAATAATTGCCTTCTTTTTGGAAGTTTTTTTTTTTAACAACTTTGCAAGGTTTTCCTTGTTTGCTCTATTGATACAATTTGTTTATGAGGTTTCTCCAAATTAGCTATTAAAGGACTAGTGTGATATTTGTCAAGTTTTCAATTCTTGAGAATATTCATGGCTTGAAAATAGTTGCACTTTGACTGGTTCTCTACAGATGCCATTTTAAAACACAAGAACAGACACTGTATTTTTTAAAATTAACAAAAAAAAATGTTCACATATGTTTGAACTACTGTAGTCATGTCTTAACAATTTTGAAGAATATTTATGCTGTCTTTTTCTCTAATGGTTTTCTATCTCTCCCTCTCTCTCTCATTGGAAATGCAGGTTTTGCTGAATGCCAAACTTTCCAGTTTTACAGAATAAGCACATTTGGATTTCTTCATGGGATTAATAAAGTTTAATCTAATCTAATTTACTGCAACAAACATTAATCCAGACAAGCACACTGTCTTTATAACATTTAGAATGAACAGAATATTCACATTTCACATGCAACCTATTACAAAGTGTATATATGGCAATGCCATTTGAGAACCATGATGTTCATAAAATATTCACAAAAAACCAGGTAACTGATAATTTGTGTTCCTGAATTCAGATTACAATATAAAGATAACCAAATCTTGTGACAAAGGATCCAAAAGATCCAGAAACAACTCATTGTGTTAAAAAATGTGGATACTTAAATGTTACAGGCAGCAAAGTGTTTATTCCTCCTAAAATGAATGACAAGATTACAAGGGTTTGGGTTATTTAAAAACATCAAATAGAAAATTAAGCAGAAATATGTATAAGATACAAATACTTTTCACAGAATAAACAACCCACAATATATGTTTTGACTGTTACTTAATTCTGTAGTCTTCAGGCCTATAAAAAAGGAAAAAAAAAAAACATATTAAACTACAAGAAGTAAAAAAAAAAAAAAACGTATCACAAAATAAAGGTAATGGTACAATTTGAGGTCATTGGCTTTTATGTATTGTACACATATATTATAAAATGTCATTGCCCCAATTAGAAATGCTTAAAAACAAGTACACCACATGACCACCAATCTAATTGCTTGGTTTCCCATTTGTGATACTAAGCTTTATCCTGATCAAAGACCTATTTCCACAAAAGCATACCCCAGTCATTATGCAAGCATCCACACCAGAGTCCATGGATCCATAGACTCATGGGGTTCTTGCCATTATTTGTTTCTCCCTTCATTATGAATAGCATTTTCAGACCATAAAGTAATACTTTTTATAGTCTGGTTCTCTTTTCATTTTTTAATTCCAAGTGTAAAATGTTCTAAAGAAACCTTTAAAAATATCTGTCCCTCAAGCCTGGCAGCCTCCAATTCTGATCTCTCTCACTGTCTCGTTCTTTCTCTGTCACCCCTCCACATTTAAAAAACCGTGCTGATTTCTGGTGTGATTACAATATAGAATATAAAATTTCATTTCTTGTGTTCTTAAGTAGGCGCTAACCGGGCTGCCACAGTTCTCAGGCACTCTTCTTCTGTATGCATTTTATATGGTTAGTATGTGTTTTTTCTCAACGTCAAGAACTACTCGTGAAGAGCTTTTCAATATACAGTTCCATTGGAATTATTTCCTATGTTTGTTTGCAATGAGGTTGATTAACCACAAAAGTTTTCACCGTCTGGCTGCAGGAATGCTGCCCATCAATCACACTTCACCAGAAGGTACAGACACAGAGGCTTTCGTGCTTCACTCCCACCAATCTGCATTTCAAATGTTTGCTCGCTTGTAAACAAAATGGACAAGTTGGCGTTACTGATTAGGACTAACAAAGATTTTGCATATACTGTATTTGTGGCAGGATATCAGCTATTCAGAGCAGACCATAACAGAGGACTTTGTGGAAAATCATGAGGTGGTGGCATGTGCATGTTTATAAACAACAGCTAATGCAGGGATATGTCCGAATTTCTTTTTTTTCATCTGCTGATCTAGAAGCTCTTCTCATTCATTGCAAGACGGTCTATCTACCCAAGGAATTTCATTCTGTTATACTGGTTGGTATTTACATTCCTCCTGATGCAAATGCTCAGTTGGCACAACAGTTGCTAGCTGATAACATTCATTATTTGGAAAATAAATTTCCCAGTTCTGTTATTTTCATTATTGGGAATTTTAACCACAGTGACATGAAAGATGATCTGACCAGATACCACCAACTGATCAACTGCCTCACACGTGAGAGCAGAACATCGGATCAGGTTTACACCAACATTAAAGGGGCATTTCGCCATTTCTTTCGTGCTCCTCTTGGCAACTCTGTCCATGCCATGATTATGCTAGTTCCCTGGAAACTGGAACGGTCAAAGTAAACCAGGACAACTAGCCGCAGATGGACTCCTGAGGCTGTTGGAAGGCTGAGGGACTGTTTAAGTTCCACGGATTGGAAAGACATGGAAGGCTGGTGTAGCAGCACAAATTAATATGCTGATATTGTGACATCTTAAATCTGCTTCTGTGAAGATGTGTGTCACTCGAAAAAGACCAGTGTGAGATAAAACAATGACAAGCCGTGGTTCACTAAGGAACTGAGGGTTCTCAGGGCTGCTAAGGACCAGGCATACAGGTCTGGGAACAAGGTGGCAGTTTAATAAAGCTCTGAAAGTTGTAAAATCCACTTATAAAGATCAGCTGGAGAAAGGAAGTATGGGGTTCTCTGAAAATACTTACAAATTACAGACAGAAGTACTCCCAAGCCTCATTCTCCCCCATTTTGGCTAATCAGCTAAATGGGTTTTATTGCCGGTTTGATAAGGACATGAGACCCTGCTTGAACTCTGACCCTCTGCCTATCATATTAACAGCCCCCCCCCCAATCATTTCAGTGTCATCAACCCCCTTCACCAAAAGTCTGATTCACCTTATTCATCTTCCCTTGCCCCCCAAGTCATTCTTCTCTACTCCACTGTATACTTTCTGTGAAGCAAGTTGAGGTACAAAAACTTTTCAGGAAACAGAATATCAGGAAAGCAGCACACCCTGATGGAGTCTCTCCTGGTACTCTTAGACATTGTGCAGAACAGTTAGCACCTGTCTTCACCGACATATTTAATACTTTCCTGCAGCTGGGTAAAGTTCCAGACTGCTTTAAAGTAGCCACAATTACTCCAGTCGCCAAGAAGGATAAAATTTTTGAACTTAATGACTATAGGCCAATTGCCTTGACCTCAGTGGTTATGAAAGCATTCGAACATCTCATGCTTACCTACCTAAAATCTATCGCTGACTCTCTCCTTGATCCACTTCAGTTCACATATAGGGCAAATCGCTCAGTTGAAGATGCAGTTAATTTATGCCTGCACTGCATTCTTCAGCACCTGGACTCGCCTAACACCTATGTGAGGGTCTTGTTTGTGGATTTCTGCTCAGACTTCAATACCATTGTTCCTGAGTTGCTTCAGAGTAAACTACTCCAGTTAAGTGTAGTCTATGGTGTCTGCCAGTTGATTATGAGTTTCTTGGCAGGTAGGAAGCAGTATATGAGACTGGGCCCCCATCTGTCAAATCCAATGTCAATTAGGTTAGGCTCCCCCAAGGGTGTGTTCTTTCACCCCTCCTGTTTTCACTTTACATAAATGACTGTAGATCCATGGACACATTTGTAAAACTAACTCAATTCATTTCTGCACATCCATTTGTAATTAGAACAATTATTAAAACATTTGAAAAATCTAGACAAGAACAGGCTATTCAGCCCAACAAACTCAGTCCTATCCACTTAATTCTTTCAAAATAACATCAAGTCTAGTTTTTAAACTCCCAAAAGTCCTACTGTCTACCATACTATTTTGTCATTTATTCCACGTGTTTGTGGATCTCTGTTTAAAGAAAAACATCCTAATGTTTGTATGAATTTACCCTTAACAAGTTTCCAACTGTGTCTCTGTGTTCTTGATGAACTCAATTTAAAGTTTCAATCCACTGTACTAATTCCCTTCATAATTTTAAATGCTTCAATCATGTCTCCTGTTAATCTTCTCATCCCCCGTAGTCTTGGAATCAGCCTAGCCGCTCTTCTCTGAACATTTTCCATCACTGCTCTGTCCTTTTTGTAGCCTGGAGACCAAAACTGTAAACATTTCTTCAGATGAGGTCTAACCAGTGCCTTATAAAACTTTAGTATAACCTCCTTGGACTTGTACTCTACACATCATGCTATATAACCTAATATTCTGTTAAGACTTCTTAATGGCTTCTGAACACTGTCTGGCAGTTGTGACAATGCTGAATGCATGACCCCTAAATCCTTCTCATAAGGTGTACTTTCAATTTTAAGACCTCCCATTGTGTATTCAAACCTATGTGTAATACTTTACATTTATTTACAATAAATTTCACCTTACACAAATCTGCCTAAGCCTGTATGCTGTTCAAGTCCCTCTTTAATAAATATATTCTAGATTATCTGATAATTCACGTGGCTTGGTATCATCTGCAAACTTAACCAGCTTGCTACTTATATTTCTATCTAAATCATTATAAATATATTAAAAAATAGCAGCAGGAATGACCCCTGTGGAATATTAACATTGTCCAATTCTGAAACAGAGTTTTTTTAAATTTTCTACTAATTCCAAATTTCGGTATGTACCTGTACTGAATTATATGCAAAATATTTTTAAACCTGTTTCACTGCTCCTCGACAGTCTCCAAACTTAAAAGCGTATCCCAGTCCATCCAACTTAGACTTTGCCACATTTACTCAAAATTTGCCCTACCAAAGTTAAACTTAACAATTTTAGTCTTAACATCCACATTCTTCCAAAACACTGTGTTTTATTGTAATTGTATTATATTATGGTCAGTTGACTTAGTACAATAACCTCTATACCCTGAATTCTATCCTGATTATTATAAAATACTAAATCTAGACAGGCATCCTACTCTGTTGCTGCGTTAACACACTATGTTAAAAAACAGTCATTGAATACCTTTTTAAAATTCCTGCTCTTGTGCTCTGTTTTCAAGGTTACCCCAGTTAATATTCATATAGTTAAAGATCCCCCATAACAACAATATCCCCCTGTAAACCTGCCTTTTTAATACTGCATTGGGTGGTCTATAACACACTACTAATATAAGGTCCCTTTACTGAATGCTTTCCAGAAAAATCCTGATGTCCTCACTAAGATTGGGCTCAATATCAAATTAAAGAGGAGTTAAATTCTGTTTGACATAAACAGCAACCCCATCTCCTTTTCTGTTCTGTTTATTCTTTCTAAAATATGTGTATTCCTCTGTTATACTCATACCCATCTTTTTTATTTAGTCAAGTTTCTGTTATTCCTATATGATCATAATTGTGTTCAGCTACATACAACATCTCACTCGCTCATTTTATTTTTGATACTTCTAGCATTCAGGCAAACTATTTTTTTGTGTGTTACTCATTTTAATTTTGCACTTAAAAACTTTGGGTTGGAATTTATGCTACTATGCATTTTTATTTTTACACTATTTTTTGGTCCTTCATGTACAGTTCTAAATCTGGCCTGTCCTAAACTCCCCGACCCTACATTCCCCAGTTTAAATACTATTTGACTAACCTACTCATATGACCTCCCCAATACATTGGTTCCCCTCCTTTAATTCCAAAACAGTGTACACATTCACAGATAAACCAATTAAACCACAAAATAAAATGTCATAAAAAACTCAATATATACGTAAAATCAAATATCCAATTTTAGAATAATATGAGAACATAATAATGAATACTACTAAACACTTACATTGTCCATAGTCTAGGAAATGACTCTTTCTCTTCTTGGGTATACTCATTTAATCTCTTAGGTACTATTCTGGGTTGAGGAAGTTCTTCTGTTATGTTCTTGATAATATCCTCTGGAATGTTCTAAAATGATAATAAAGCAGATCTTCAGTAGTAAGTTGCAAATAATTTTACAGAGCTATCAAATTAACCAAAACTGTGGATTTGAATATTCAGATTAAAAAGGATATATTCAAATGTAGACTCAATACATACATAATACATCAACTCAATGTCCTACATGTATATTTAATCTGTATTGTACCTTTATGTACTATTTTTTATATTTCTATTATCAATATTTGAACTTTTTGCTCACAAAAAGCATTAAGTGCTTATTACTCCTGCACCTAAAAGATACATAAGAAAACTGCAGCTCTCAAATGAACATTACACTTTAAAACACAGTGGTTAAAAAAAATGGGGTTCACTGCTACTACAAAGTCATGTGACCAAAGAGAACCCTTCATTCTATGCATAATCCACATAAGAAAATCACACAATATCTCGGTTGCAACAGCTGTAGCACTCCTTGAACCCTTGTGTATGACTGGGCATTAATTAGGATTCCTCATTATCCAGGCTGTTACTCCGAATACAGACTTCAGTTTATTGTATCTTTCCCGGTCAAGTACAGGTTCAGTTGCCTTGTCACTGCTGGCTGAATTGCACTACAACACTGAACACTGGTTTTAGTTCCACAGTAATCTGAACATCTAGAAGCTCTTTACCAGTGTTTTCTGTCTGACTGACCAACATTAGAAAGTTAGGTCTATTCAACCAGTGGTAGTTCTGAAGATCTTCTGCAGTCAGACCTCTTGTGGGAAGGTCAGCAAGATTGTTTTTCTTATTACAATATGACCATGACTTTGGATTTGTTATGCTCTGATAACTCTGTTCCCCAAAAAATACTTCTTGGCTGAGCTATGAATCCGGTGCATCATTTAATTTGTCAGCATTCTAAGATGATGCCTTCCCAAGTTAAAAGGCTCTATATAAATAAAATGTATTATTATTATTATTCAGCAGACTGTTTCCTAGACTTGTTCTAATTAAAGCACCCATTAATTCAAGTCACAGCAGTCATTTTCATTAGTGGTGCTATTCTAAACTTTGAAGCCACGAAGCTCTTGACAGGTTCTACACCCTTAAGTTTCTTATTGCAGGTATGCACCTACACTGTATGCTCTCTTATTGGCATCACAAAATATATGCAGGTTATGGTAATAACTATTTTGTTTTATCCAAATTTCATACCATTGAAGAGTGGGGATGCGAGCAGAGCACTGCAGTACACTTCTTGTTGTATTCTTCTTACCTTGAAAAATGTCCAGCAACTCCTTAAGGTCAAATACAAAATCATTCTTCTCTGGTTGCCATACTAAGCCCAACTCCTTTAGCAGTGTCCCATGCACGTCAGAGTTCTTATTGTATATAATGGTGCCTTACTCCCACCTCATTCTCAAGTCTGAGAAGTTGGTTGTTCTCTTACATTAGTTCATGCCAGCCTTTGAAAAAATCTCTTTTGCATGAACAGTTACAGAGCAGGCTTCTTTCACATCACACGTACTTGCAATTAAATTGTCTCCATAGAATGATTCCCTCAACACCTTAACATATTAAGGATGTTTCAGCTCATATTCTTTTCAGTTGTCTTATGAGAGTAGCTGCCAGCAAAAATGGGCTTGGGGAGACTCCAAATACTACTCAAGTCATTCTTAGGATACACAACTTATTCTCTGTGTCATTAGTATGAGGACCGTATAGCTATAGAAAACTCACAGAATCTCTGTCATTATCTTGCAAAGGAATTTGCAAAAATGATTTTATAATGTCTGCTGTAAAGATGGTCCCATGTAATCTGAATTTAATGAGCAGACTCATCAAATCTGAATTTGGGCAAAGCCCAGTCAGCAGAGAGTCATCTAGAGACAAGCAGCCCCCAACACGTGATCAATCATCAAACACAGCTCCTAGTTTTGTGGTTACCTGACTACTGAATGATGAGGTAGGTAATATTTTGGAGTGGCCACCTTATCCTCTGTCTCATTAGGTTCTAGATATCATTATACCTGGTGTAAAGTGTTACATCAGTTTTCAGTTTGTGTTTTATGCTTTCAAATCTTTTCTTAGCAAATCTAAAATTGTCTAGACACTTCCAGACCATGTTGTCGCCATGGTAACTCCACTTGGTACCCACCATTTACATACCTTACAATTTCTTCAAATTTTTGAAGTGCCTCAGTTTCTTCAGAATAGTCTGCCCTCTCTTGGACAATACCTAGAGATTCAACCTCCCAGAATCCACAGAGTTGTTCTGAGATTTCAGCATTCCCATTAGACTGATGTGCATGCATGTAGTACCTGTAATGCTAGACACTGATGCTGGTCCTTGTACAGCCCAACCAAATGTAAATTCCAAAGCCATTGTTGTACCTGTCAGCCTTTCCACCTTCACATATACAACTTGCACATAAATCAGCTCCAATTAACACTGAAGGCTCAGGGTCATTTGTGACACTTTTAGGAAAATCTGCAAGCTGCAGCCCTTTCCTTTTGAGTTCATTCTGAATGTGTTAATCAATGTGTTTTGCTGTGGATTCCATACATTTTCTAGAATGTCTTAACTTGACTGCATTGTGTTTGGCCAATATAGGACTGGGGCAACAGAAAGTGTGAAGATTGAGTGTCTCTAGTCTCAGAACTGGTAATTTTAATTCCTTCACCAAGGTCTCATGGATGAAACTACTCTGACTACCACCATCCAGCAAATAACAAACATTCCTCTTTCTTGCAGGTTCCTCCTTCTAAGCCTTAGCTGTCTGCAGCAACACAGTGGTCTGGTTATTTGGTTTAATTTTAATTGTACTAGGCATAACTGAAGACAAAACAGCATTTCTTTTATTTTAAGTTAATGGCTTTACTTTATTTTGATCACACACTGCTTGATAATGTCTGTGCTTACAATTAGTATATGTAAGTCCTTTAGACTTGCAAAACCTTGATATGTGTTTGGGACCAAGGCAAATAAAGCATTTCCCTAATTTTAAAAGATTTTCTTATTCAAGCGCTATTGCATTACTTGGGAAATATTCTGCCTCATGATTTTGGACTGTCACAAAACAAACGCATTAGCGCTGTCTATATGTAGTGCAGAATATTTAGGTTTATTAGGTTTCATTTTATTAGAAAATAATGGCCTTATAAATGGTTTCTGGGCTGACTGATTATTTTTCTGTGAGTTAGTACATCTAGTCAGTTGAAGTGCCCTTCCCCTGCTTTCAACTTCCTTTTGAAGGAATTTTCTAAGCACAGATACCCTTCCTTCAGCATCTGAATTTGTCTGGCAAGTGTAATCTAGTACAGTGTCTTCTGGAATTATCTTAATTACTGGACAAAATAGCCTTCCATACTTATCATAATGCAATCCCCAAGGATTCCAAAGTATATATTCGAATTTCACAATTATCATGCGGCTACATTACTGTTGAAATATCTGAATTTTTTTTTTCTTACACGGTTTAAATTAAGTAGTTTTGTCATTACTACAATGTAATTTCTCCCAAATATGATCTGCAGCAGTGCACTTCAAAATTGTTGTCACTCAATGAGAGCCCTGCTACTGCCTTTGCTGCTGTGCCCACTAATAATAATTTCATACAGGTGAACTTTTCCATTTTGCACAGTGCATTAATGTTATGAATTGTGGTCTCATACTGGCTCCAGAATTCTTTCCATTACTTTGCCGGTAAAATGATCTATTATGAGCTTTGGCAGTTTAGCTGACTGTTGATTTAGTACTATCTCTCTTCCAACACTTCCATCACCCAGTTGGGCACTGTTACTAATTGATTCGCATGTATTCTTACATGTCAATGTCAATTTATTTATAGAGCACATTTAAAACAACATCTGTAATGCTGTAGCCAAAGTGCTTTACATTAAAACATACAATGAACATAAATGAAATAAATAGAAATAACGTACAATAAAATGAAATATAGCCAGCAGTGAGTTAAAGAAAAGAAAGAAGATGACTAAGAGTTTAATTACAAGGTCTTGATATTCTTGTGATATTCTTCTCCAGATCAGTCAACAGAGTTTCCTCTTCAATTCATTTATCCATTTCTAAAAAGCTTTCTTCATTTATTGACAACAGTAACATCATCTTTTTCAGGTTTCACAAAATCTGGAGTTCCCCTGTTTACCTCCTCCTCAAGGCGGGTCAAAAGCTTTGTTGTGGAAGCTCTTGCAATATACTCGCTTTCATCTAATTTGATCAAGTCACTTGGCCATATTTATTTGTGCACAAGTTCCACTTCTTCTTTGCAGTTTTCCAGATTTCACAAACCAAAATAATACCGTTACAAAATGTAACTTCAATAACGTATTGTGCATCTCTCTTTATAAAACAAAGTTTAATTGTAAATTAGCGCAACTCATAGTAAACAAGTTCCATCAACCTTGTAACAACCTTACATGCAATTGTTCTTTACCTTCCATCTTTCTTTACTTTCGAATTCTTGGTAAAGCAGTTACAACTACAATTTACACACATGCATATACTCAAAATACATAAATACCTGCTTAATAGTTTATGCTTATTATTAATTAACACAAATATTTATGCCTGCAAATTAGCAACTGTTACAACACCGCTGTTATAAAATTCCAACACATTGGTCAAAGACCTGAGAGAAATCTCACTCTAGGCACTAAAATCACTCACAAAATAAGAATTCTTCAGAAAACAACCTACAGGAAGCCATGCCAGATTATTTTCCTGAAAACGATGTGGATACACTGTTTTAAAATATATGTTCAACCTAAAGGACTTAGAGTAATGGCTGAAACCTTTCTTGGCTTGAAAATAGATGCATGAACAATTTTAAGGCTTTGTTTCAAGTTTGGATGGGTGCCCTGTAGTCACTGTTTTAAACTGTAAGAACTAGTACAGTACTCTTTAAAATTTATGAAAAATGCTTTACTTAAGCACAAAATCCTGTGATAAATTAATGTATACCATTAACGTGAAAACATAAGTTCAACTTGAAAAATACCAAGCAAGTCCTTTAATAGCCAATTTTGAGAAACCTCATAAAGAATTTATTTCTGAAAGGAAACAGAAATAAGACTATGTGCTCAAAGTAATGATTTTCTTAAAGGGTAGGTTCAGTATGTTTTACGTCAAAGATGTTTCTTCAGAATCAAGGATAATATTAGTTTGCCATATGAAACTGTATTCTTGCCTCTTGAAACCCATGTTAAAGTGCAAAGAAAGGCATACTATTTTTTTTAATTTATAAAAAAAAATTGCTTCACTTTACAACACAAGAAGAGAGCTTTTACTTCACAGAGGAGAACCACATTCCTCACCATGCACTTTGAGCTGTTGCAGGAGCCGCTGTGTCACTTGCGGATATCACCAACAATGCCCTTGTACCGGTCTCTCTGGTAAATGTAGCACTAAACTGTCATCTTTAAAATTTAAAAAAGCACAAATATATATATTGCACCCTAGATCTACCACTTTGTTTAGCTTAAGCAACCAACAGCCACTAATGAGGTACCCTATCAAAAGCTTTGAAAAACTTACTTAAGGAATTCCATCATGCTGACTGTTTACTGATGCATCTGTTTTTTGTAATGAAATGCTTGATTTTTTTCTTAATAATTAATAATAAATTTACATCTTGCCTTAAGAAGGGGCCTAAGTTGCCTCAAAAGCTTGCATATTGTAATCATTTTAGTTAGCCAATAAAAGGTGTCATTTTGCTTGACTTCTCACCTGTGATAGCGGTAAAGCTTACTTTTCTTAAGTTACCTGAATCAGCCTGGTCACCATTTTCATAGTATAATGTCTGATAGGTTCCAGTCCTCAGGCATTTTCCAGTATGGAGTGATTTTTACAAGCAATTAAAGCAGAGATGTATACTGCACCAACTGCTTAAGTACAATGGAAATGCAAAGTGTGAGAGTGAGTGTGTTGAACAGGCCAAAGCTTAAATAAGGTATCTTTAGTAAATATAACAAACTGGAATACTGAGCAAATTTATCCTTACAGTTATAATAGCCTATTACTGATATTACCGGTAATTAAAATGAAAGTTTAATTTTTATAACTTTCAATGCTGTAAATTAAAAAACAAAAAAGGAAAACACATTGCAAAAGCTGCACAAGCCCACTAATAATCTGAAGGATTTTTTGGTAACAAAAGCTTTAAATGAAAATAACATATGGAAATACTCACATCATCAGGAAATATATGTAATCTCTGCATCATGGTTCTTCTTAGTAAGTTGCGAGGAAGCATACCATAGACAGCAAGTTTGATGATCTGTTTAATGAGGTAGAGAGAGAGACACAAACATAATTTATCACTTAAAGTTAAAATGCATGTGCACATAATGTATGTTATGAATATATTCATTAGTGATACTGTTTTGCACTAAGATCTATACAGTAATATTTATATATACATCTATTTCCTAACATTGGTTTATATTAATGTATGTGTGTAGTTTAAAATGCAGAACATATGTTTAATCTATTGAAGATTGTTTTTATTATATTGTACTAGGGGGCTCTGCCCCCTGCTCACTTCGCTCGCCAACCCACAGTTTTGTTTTTTTTTTCCATGGGAATTGTTACATATGCATTATGTTCACGTTTGATAATGCTACGTATAACTGGCCGTGAGTGAATATCGTTTCAATAAAAATAAGACTTTCCGATAAAACAATCTACTTATGAAAGTGGGAATATCCAGAGCTGATGTAGCAGGTGGCATTGTTCTCAAGAAGCTGCGGATTTCTGGCCATTGTGGATTGTACGTCATTGTAAGAAATAAATCTGGCTGAACGATAGTTCTGGATATTGCCATTGCATCATGATATAATTGTTGCAATGCTCATGGACTACCTTGATATGATGATGGTAATATTACTGCTGTACCTATTTTGAATTTGTCTGAACTACTGATATTTGAATTTTGAACGTGATCAATGAGACCTTGCATATGTTTCGTTCTAAGTTTAGCTTGATTCGATTTAATAAAGAGACGACGATTAGTTGCGACTTTTACATATGCATTAATAATGAAATGTTGCGATAGATGTTAAGATGATAGAAGTGGGTTAAACACATGGGAACGTATCGCTAATTTTGATCCGAAATATTGTGTGGGTGTTATTCGTTTTGCTGAATGTGTTTATTTCATATTGTACAACCATCCTGTTTTGCCATCTGGGAAAAGCAAAAGAAAGAGTAAAGGGTCGGCATGTGGCGATGTATCTGACAAACGACGAAGCATGCTTTGCCTTTGGATATACACGGATATCTACTCTGTCTTTGATATCTCAGTCTTTCAAAAGTATTATCGCTGACAATTCGTCATATGTGAGTTTATTATAAATGCGACTGTGATCTTTCAGATTCATACAGACATCCAAGAAAATGTCTTTGTCCGTGTGTTGCTGCTAAATCTTGTGTAAAGTGCGATACGTTTGGATGTATGGATTTGTATCCATTATTGGCTGTAGAATATCTATTACATCGGATCGTTTAACTGTTTCAATTCTATGTTGCATCACTTCTCTGTGATCATAAAGATACACCTGACCAAATTGTGTTTTTTCAAAATTAAACTTGTCGTAGCTGTAATTGTTGCGGGAACACAGATTCTCATAGCGTATGGTCCATTATTGTGTAAACGTTTTGTGCATTGAATGATGCTAACACGAAACGATTATTGTAGACACATATATTTTGCCTGTAGTGTTTGTTGATTTCACATTCACCAAACAACAAATCTTAATTCTTGCGGAAACGCCTCTTCATTGGGAAGCAGCAGTACTTTTCCCTGATGGCAACACAAAGTAGACGATCTACAAGTCTCCAACTTAAACTTTAAAGCCTTACAATATCTACATACTTCCGACATATCACCAATTTCTATATAGTCGATCTCTTTTTGCTGTTCCATTATTTCACCTAGTAATAATTTCCGTTTGTTTGCGCGAATGCGATCTGTATTGTCTTGTTGTTGACACTTTCGAATTTTAGTACTGTCATATTTTTGAACTTGCACTGCGTGTGTATTGCGACAAGGTTTTTTGTGAGCCTTTCGAATTCCACTGCTGTCATAATCTGCTCTGCATGTGTATAGCGCCAACGTTTTTGAATGTCTTTATGAGGTTCTACTGTGTCTTTTACTCTTTGTCTTTTATTTCTGACCCCGTGTGGACCTGCAAGGTTTTCAATTCCACTTGTTCTGGGCTGATTATTACTTTCCTTGCCTAGGTCACTGTCTCATGGGAACATGCTTCCAATGGATGTCAGTAAGACGTGACTTGACCGCGTCGCAGGAAGTGAAAGTGTCTCTGCCTCTCTTCAGAAGATCACATCTCGTCGCAAGATTTTTTTTTATAACAGAGAGATGTACTATTCAGGGGACACACCAAAAATGCAGGGGATTGTTTGCCCAATATTAAATATTTCAGAAGCAACACGTGACCATATTGCTGAAGTCATATTTGCCAAGAATTGAAATAGCTTCTGTTTTGAAAGAAAGTGTGAAGATGCCTTCAACAGAAAGAGGTACCAGAAAACATAATGATTACTACATTGTTTGCACAGGCAAGGTACAATGCCTAGGAAGAAACTGAAAAAGAGACTATAATCCAGTCAAAATTGATTCTGGCATAGCTAGGTTTCATCTTAGTGATGACTCTGTTAAGATGTTGGTATAACCTTCACTGATAAGGCACACAGAGTGACAACCAATTCTGCCAATCTGATTTTGAGATGCTAATGTGATTAAAATGACTGTTTCAACACCGATATTTAAGAAGGAAAGCAAGTTGGTTACATCAGAATCAGATTTAAGTTGGGTGATAGACAAGTTGCAGGTGAGGAAAGTTAATCGATGCATGTTACAAAATGTGAAGGTGATTCCTTTAGAAAGTTGTGTATAACAACATCACTTGGTTTTAGTATATTTTTTAGGAGTGTGTGAGACATAAACCTGCTGAAACACTTAGCTAAAATAAATGAAGATTTAAGATTCTTTGTATGTCAATGAAAAAAGAGGGATGCAATGAGGAACATTTGGTAGAAAACAACAGAAGAAGTCTATGGTTGGACAAAGGAACTGCCAAGGCACATGGACACAAGGTGTTGGAATGCTGAGATACAGATGGGCAAATGAGGAAAAGAGGAGATGATACAAGAAGTGTCGGAAAACTAACAGAAAATGACAGGACAACCTATAAGGAACAATTGAAAACACTATAATAGCAATTGTGGGGGCAAAAAGCTAGGAAATGTGAGTTTGTAAGTAAATTGCGCAATGATTAAGAAAAGAAAATTTATTCAGGATGGCAAAGATGGGAAAAGAGAAGCAAGAAGTACTACAAGTGAATAGCTTGAAACATTCTGAAAGGAACATCATGACTGATAGTGACAGGATTTAGTGTAGCTGGAAAAAGTACATGGAGAAATTGCTAAATGATGAAAATAAATGGATCTGTGATAATTTGTTTTGAGAAAAGAGGTGGAAACTGTGAGGTTAGGTATGGATTGCTAGTATTTGTGTTGATAATAATGTACAAATTCTTGGAGATTCTTGGTGCTTCAACTTTTGCAGCCCTATTAATTACTGTATTTTCCTCTGCTTTATTTTCGAAGAATCTGTCCTCAGTGGGCTTTCATCCCTTTGTCTATGCACAAGATGCAGGTCACCTAATGCTTTGGAAAAACATTTTTATGCAGTTTTCAAAAGTAAACTCTTCTACAACTATACAGGCTACCACCTTGTTAATGAATAAAAAACAAGGGCAGGCTAATAAAAAAACGGCAAAATCAATTTGTAACATAAAATCTTTTTTTTTTTTTTTTTATCACAAGTTTGGTTGGATTCTCGAGGAAGTTTTTTGTTTTCCACTAGGCTGACATTTGCAGGCTTTTGTATGTTGAGGGTTTATTTTATAATCATAAAAAAATAATCATAGTTTGCCAGCTTGATCCAAGACACATTACAATAACACCCACTACAGCTTATACACATCATGCTGAATATTTAGAAAACTCTGTACAGGTAAGATTCCATTACAACAAATATACAGTATTTACATCAAAATTTTCATCCACAGAACAGTTAGTTATGTGGTTGCAGCTCAGTTGTGCACAACGATCCCCAAACAGAAACATTGTTAAAAAAAAAAAAAAAAAAAGTCTTTCTTTGGACTTTCCTCGTACTGTTTTTTTTGTTGATTTTGTTTTCAGTGATACCTTTTGCTTATTGCTCGTCAACATTTGAAAAACATCCATTGGAATTGAACTCACTGTCACCTTCCTATAGAAACGGCAGACACAAATAAACGATAACAGTTCATATTAGAAGAAAAAAAAACATTAAATTTTTGCAGCTCTTGATTGTGGCAAAAAGAATAAAAGATGTTGCCAGTGTCACACACGTGCGCATGGGAGGCAGCTAAAGGGCTCGAGGGAAGGCAGTTCTGAGGCATGCCGGGATGTGGCAGAGTGCACTGATTCTTTTTTTCCCTTGCCTGTAGACCATTCCCAGGAGATCTCACCTGGCTCTCATGACGTCACTTCCGGGACCGAGCCAATGGAAGAAGACCTTACTGCCTCCGGCCCCTGTGATGTCACATCCGGGCTTGAACCAATGGCCGATGATCCTGAGCCAGACCCATACGACCTCACTTCCTGTCTTCCCCTTTAAAAGTCTAACCGTTTCCCCTATGTGTCAGTCTTGTTTTGGACTCTGTATTATGCACAACTGTGTTCTTTATTTGAAGAAACATCTTAGCAGCCAGGATACCATATTATACGGGTGGCTGCCCCAACCCTTTATCAGTGTGATGTCTCATTATTATGACACCAGTGAATTCGGAAATTTTGCCATCGACACTGTCAACTTTCTTGAAAGACCGAGCAAAAAAAGAAGAAAAATCTCAGGTTGCAAATGTATGCGAACTGCTGTATTTGAAGACGGCAAAAATGCCATTTTATTGTGGTTCAGTAATGCTCGTTCAAGAAACATTCCTATTAATGTGGCACTCATTCAAGAAAATGTGAGGTTTCTAAACTCTATTGAGACCTCCCCTAACCTAATGACATGCCGAAGAGCGTCCCGAAGTGCGATGACCGTGTCTGCGGAAGATTGTTTATCTGTTGCTGGGGCAACAGCAGGCTCACAGCTCTGATGTGGCTCGGCACTGAAGCAAACAGAAAAGATCTTGATGGGTGATGTAAGGAACATTGTAAATGCAGGGAACAGGATCACTTGGCCACTAACCTGGTCACAACCCTGTCTGACTATTGTGTCTGTGTATAGGAGAGTGGCAGATCCCGCTACAATAAATAACCATGCTGATGTTTCAAGAGGAATAAAGCTGGTTTTGCTAAAGTACTGAGACTCGTCTTGTGTTTTGGGGTGTAAGACAGGGACTTATAGTGCGACCATGATCTTTAAGGATTCTCTTCTGTGGTGCTTCACTGCAGCGCTGTGAGCCTGCTGTTGCCCTGCCCTGGCAACGGACAACCAGAATTTCACAGACGTGGCAATCGCGCTTCGGGACGCACTTTAGCGTGATGTTCCCGTTTTTGGGGGGGTTGGGGAGTTGATAAGGATCCCAAAAGAGTTCAGAATCCTCACAATATGAAGAAGAAGAAAAGGATGATTTGGCTTCTGATTGATAACTGTGCTGCCCAATACATGTTTCCATATTTAAATAATGTTCATGTTGAATTCCTCCCACCCAATTGCACGGCAGTGCTTCAGCCATTGGATTTGGGCATCATTTGCACCCTGAAAGTATATTACCGCAAGGAAATGTTGAGAAAAATTCTCATCAGCATAACTTGTAGACAGGAGAGGATTACAATTAACGCGAAAGAAGCTATTGAAATGATTGCAAATGCCTGAAAGCAAGTTAAAGAAAGCACTATAGTGACAAATACAGAATCTCATTGCAACGAAATTTTCATTACAACTAAATATTTTTTAGGTCCATGGCAGTTCGTTGTAACGAAATTTTACCCGTATATTAATTCCCAGCAAAACCACATAATTGCAAGTCTAAAAAACACTGCTCAAAAAACTCACCACAAAATGAAATGCATAACTGTTGATAATTACACACGTTATCACAGAATGAAAGAAGCATGAGAACAGAATGAAAGCTTACCGCTGTAGGATCCTTTAAATGAAGCTGTGCAGCTGTTACTTGTTTAAATCCACCGGGATAACTACAATTAAAAACAGTTTATTTTTACTGAGGAAGAAACCTATTTTGTTATAACAATATAATTTAGGAAAACAACTACAGAAGCCTGACCAATTTTTCACTTAAAACAAAGTTAGAAAATAAGAATTCCGAATAAAATAAATTATACACAATGCATTTACAGAAACAAATCTTATATTTTCTACAAATAATCACATCAGGGCTAGACCAATGTATTCACCCAGTAATTCTTTCATAGCTTCACTTATCCATTTTAGATTCATTGGAAACTGGAGCCTATCCTGGTCTCCCTGGGTTCAAGGCAGAAAACAATCTTCAGCAGGTAGTATGTTTACCAAATTCTAATAACAAATATGAAAATATTTTCATTATGAGGGACCAAGAGCAGTGTTTAGCACTACTATCTTACAGATGTGGAGGCCTTGGTTTGATTCCAGGCTTACTCAGTCTGTGTGGAGTTTCCAGTCCATTTCCCCCCCACATAATATGTTAATTTACAGTAAGTATAGAAGTATGCAGCATGTACCCTGCCTGGAAAATCTTTAGTAACTGAATGCTTAAACACCAGCAATTGTTATATCAAAATGAATGAAAAATATTTAAAAAACATTATCATATAACATATTTTAAAGACACTCATATCCAAGATCTTATTATTATTATTAAAAAAATCTTAATGTCAAAATAGAAGAAAGGACATACTGTAAAAAACCATACATGTCTGGTAACAAAAGATCACTGAACTGAGCACTGGAATTTTACTTCTAAATTATAACTGATCTGAAATACAGTGTTCAACTATTTCAGCTTTTGTAAATACACAGTTCAGGGGAAAATATAATCTATATGTGCAAGAAATTTTCAGCTACACTTATATCAGACACTGAAAACAGCAGTTTGTAAATCTGTATAAATAAAACTGTAATCTGTTTGCCAATAACACAAAAACAGCTGAACTGATTTTCACGAAATTTTGTACATTGCCATTATTTGAACTTGAAATATATGCTGTATGGTGAATTGGGGTTTGCAGTCAAAGGCAACCCAAAATTCAGTGCTGACATCAGAACAATAATTCCCATCAGGCAGCAGGAACATGCTCAGACAGAGGGAAGGACTTTCTAAACTCCAAAACCATCTTTTAAGAGAGTTTTGTGGTTGTGAAATCACAAGCAAAATAAAGTTTGAGACTGGAGATTGGAGCCTGAGACATACTATCATGTTGATGTCATCCTAGTGAGTGGAAGTGAAATTGCTGATTGATTTCTGTTCTGAGGTGTTAAAGTTAATTAACACTAGAATCCCTGAAGCCTACGAAAAAACTTGTAATCCCGGGCCACCTTAAATTCCTTCACACCACTCCTCATCAGCTTCTTTTGTTTTACAAATGTGTGGATCAGCACAAGTAGCAAGCAGGCTGCGATCCCATCCCCTCAACCACGACGGAGTTGAAGTCAGTCGCAAATTTTTCCCAGCTCAAATCTCTTTATCATGGTGTGAAGAACCTGGAGTTGTATCGGGTAAATAATATATCATTATTTGAAATACATGCGTTTCATGTGTGTTCTGTGTCTTCAAATATCTGTGCAAGTGAAGGATGACACGAAATGCAAGGCAAGAAATGCTGAACATATAACTAAAATAGAAACTTTTTCCATGTTATACTAATAATGACATGAAGTGTATAATGTGTGAAGACTTTAGTCCAAATATCAAATAAACACGTGCACTTTTGTTCAAGAATATAACCAAAGAAAAAAAAACTTTCACTTTACATGCTGCTGTCAATGAGTTAAAAACTCAAATGCCAGTCGACAGAAAGTTGATAAGTATTTTTGGATGGTGCAGAGGTAAGAACTGCTTGGTGAATTCTGTAAGCCCAGCCTGATCTGTTGCAGCATCCAAACGGTGCCATCTTTCGCCTTTATGCCTGGTGCAGCTGTGTTGTTCTTATGTGTGAGTGGATGTTTCTAGAGGGAAGGGCTTCTGTTCTCTTTCTTCAATGTAGAACCCTCAACCTCATCTGAGTACACCTATAGCACATTTTTATTTGAAAACTAGCAGTGTCAGATCGGGGGGAGCGTGAACAATATAAAAATAACCATATAAACATATGGTTTCTACTTCGTGGATTTTCTTATTTCGCGGGTGGCTCTGGAACGCAACCCCCGCGATGGAGGAGGGATTACTGTAATAGTCGCCGAGGTCACAAAGGACCCCAGGGTAACTTCTAAGCAACTGAAGGCCTCTCTCACATTGGCTAATGTTCATGTTCATGAGTCCACCATCAGGAGAACACTGAACAACAATGGTGTGCATGGCAGGGCTGCAAGGAGAAAGCCACTGCTCTCCAAAAAAAACATTGCTGCTCGTCCGCAGTTTGCTAAAGATCATGTGGACAAACCAGAAGGCTATTGGAAGAATGTTTTGTGGACGGATGAGACCAAAATAACGCTTTTCATTTAAACCAAAAAGTTCTATGTTTGGAGAAAGGAAAACACTGCATTTCAGCATAAGAACCTTATCCCATCTGTGAAACATGGTGGTGGTTGTATCATGGTTTGTGCCTATTTTGCTGCATCTGGGCCAGGACGGCTTGCCTTCATTAATGGAACAATGAATTCTGAATTATATCAGAGAATTCTAAAAGAAAATGTCAGGACATCTGTCCATGAACTGAATCTCAAGAGAAGGTGGGTCATGCAGCAAGACAATGACCCTAAGCACACAAGTCGTTCTACCAAAGAATGGTTAAAGAAGAATAAAGTTAATGTTTTGGAATGGCCAAGTCAACGTCCTGACCTTAATCCAATTGAAATGTTGTGGAAGGACCTGAAGCGAGCAGTTAATGTAAGGAAACCCACCAACATCCCAGAGTTGAAGCTGTTCTGTACAGAACAATGGGCTAAAATTCCTCCAAGCCGGTGTGCAGGACTGATCAGCAGTTACCGGAAACATTTAGTTGCAGTTATTGCTGCAAAGGGGATCACACCAGATACTGAAAGCAAAGGTTCACATACTTTTGCCACTCACAAATATGTAATATTCAATCATTATCATTTTCATTACCATTATCAGCCCAGGGCCACAATCAGGCAATCGTACATACAACTGCTCCCCAACATATAAAAAGGGTAGCACAAGATCAGAAAAGGGAAAGAAGACAACAAGAGAGAATGGAGGTTAAAGAAAGGCAGAAGCTTGAGAGACAGAGAGATGGTGTGAAGAAAAGAAGGATGTTTCTAAACATGTTTGCACCTTGCAAGCTTATAAACAAACGCCCCTTTTACAGATGTTCAAAATATTTTGTAATTTAAAAAGATCGAAGTGTAATACTACAGTTTTTTGCAACATCTCTTGGGCTGGTATGGGTTGAACTATAAAGACCACCTGTAATACTCTTAAAATTAATTCATGCTCTGTGTAAGACTCTGTATAAGACCTGTGATATTCCTAGCATATTATGCTATACATTTTAGGTATTTGAGAGCCTATTCCAGCACAATAGTCAAAGAGAATGATCCTTTAAGGGATGCTTCAGAAAGGTGCAAATCCATCAAAGCTATGTTATCAAAAAAAAAACACAACCCCCCCCCCCCCAACAATATCTGGGTTTAAAGGACATCACGAAACATACTTACCCAGTGTGAGAAGAGTATACTTTTTGTTCCC
>NC_041406.2:132629211-132704211 GCF_900747795.2 Erpetoichthys calabaricus
AAAACGGGACGCGCAATTTCATTGTCAAACGCGGCACGATTCCGTATTTTAAAGGACGGGTGGCAACCCTACAGTGCTAGGTAACCACCCATACAATCAGATTGTGATTCAGACTAGGAATGCAATGAATGTAATTACCCCGATCTACATACAAGGCGAAAGTCTTGCAACATTCAAAGATGATGGTTTGGGATAATTAGTACTTATTAAGTACACCATGGAACATAAAAGAGCTTATGAAGCCTTGAACCGAAAAAAGCAACATCTCAGAGATCGTACAAAAAAAAAAGGAGGTAATGTCGTTTTACTCGCTGTAGATTTTAGTGAAACATTACCAGTTATTCCACGAGGGAGACCAGCAGATGAACTCAACGCTTCTTTAAAATCCATGCTTCTCCCACGGTCGGTTATATGTCGCGTGTTCTCGGGTAGGTACACCAAAAAATGTATACATGTAAGCATGTAATGGGCAAAGAAAAAATGAGGTATACCCGAAGGCACTGCAGTAGTACTCAATGTAACTTTACTTCTTAAATGTTAATGTTTTACTGTTTAATAATTTATACGCTTCTTATATATTGTTCAAATTCTTTTATCAAAATACCAGTGACAGCGCAATGCACGATAACATGGAGTGAATACACCATACGCATCTGCCCACGGCCGCCCTGGTGTGCGCAGATAGGAGTTGATTCTAAAATAAAATAAACATAAAAAGAGTAATACAATCACCACCCATAAAGCGGATAGCAGACGTGACGTATTATATGTGTACCAGATTTCAAGTCAATAGGTGAAACAGTTTGCGAGCTACAGGTGATTTAAAATCCTGGACAGACCAACGAAAAGCCACGGTAGCAAATTATACAAGAAGATTTTACTGTTTAATTATTTATATTTATATGAAATGTGCTTCTTATATATTACTTCATATTCTCATATGATAATGATGTTAATGTTGTTTATATTGATTTCTATGTTATTGTAAGTGCATCTATGTGTGTATATGTATGTATGTATGTATGTATGTGTATATATATATATATATATATATATATATATATATATATATATATATATATATATATATAAAATATATATATAAAAAATATATGTGTATATGTATATATAATATATCTGTATATGTGTGTATATGTGTGTGTATATGTGTATATGTATATATATATGACAGCAACACTCATAACAATGACAACACAATTACATTGACAATCATGTTACGTTATTTTTAAAATGTTTCCTTTACTTTTTCATAACCTCTTTAACACACTACTTCTCCGCTGCGAAGCGCGGGTATTTTGCTAGTATATATATATATACACACACATATATCTATATATATATGTGTGTATATATATATATATATATATATATATATATATATATATATATATATATGTGTATATGTATGTGTATATATATATATATATATATGACAGCAACACTCATAACAATGACAACACAATTACATTGACAATCATGTTACGTTATTTTTAAAATGTTTCCTTTACTTTTTCATAACCTCTTTAACACACTACTTCTCCGCTGCGAAGCGCAGGTATTTTGCTAGTTATATATATATAAAAGACAGCAACACTCATAACAATGACAACACAATTACATTGACAATCATGTTACGTTATTTTTAAAATGTTTCCTTTACTTTTTCATAACCTCTTTAACACACTACTTCTCCGCTGCGAAGCGCAGGTATTTTGCTAGTTATATATATAAAAGACAGCAACACTCATAACAATGACAACACAATTACATTGACAATCATCTTACGTTATTTTTAAAATGTTTCCTTTTCTTTTTCATAACCTCTTTAACACACTACTTCTCCGCTGCGAAGCGCGGGTATTTTGCTATTTATCTATATATATAAAGGAGAGTTGGGATCCGAGAGACTGTGTTTGTGGAGGGATGGAGAGTTAAGGCGGGTGTTGGAGTCACATGATCATTTCCCCTCCCATTCACCTGATTTCATTCACTTCATTTCGCTCCGAGCTGAGCTCCGCAGCTGGCGCGGTCTTGCTGTTCTTGATTTGCTTTTCACATGGCCAACTATACGTTGCATGGTCAAGAGTAAGCTCAGCGCACAACTTGGTCATATTACAACCGGAGGGGTGAACTGACAACATGGTATACAAAGAGATCCTTAACAAATAATTATTGGTATAATTTGCCTCAGTTTATTATTTAAAATTTTAAACCAGTACTTCGCCGCTGCGAAGCGCGGGTATTTTGCTAGTATATATATATATATAGATATATATATATATATATATAAATCCCCGCAAAGTACTGCTTTTAAATTTTTATGAAGAAGAAATGCTTTTTAAATTGATGGAAAATATCCCAATAGCAATTTGTTAAGGATCTGTTTTTTTGTGAAGCTGCCTTAACACAGGTTTTCCGCTGTTTTATAAACGAACGCCATATAAGGTCTTCCTTTTTCCTTGCTTCGCCAAGGAAAGAGCCTTTTTATTAAATCCAAGGGTTCTTCGCTTTTTTTTTTGTTTGTTTATTTATTACGATTGTTATAGTTCTGTTTGTATACGACGTTGTCAGTTCAGCACTCAGGTTGTAATATGACCAAGCCGTGCAAGCTTACTGTTAAGAATGCAACGTATAGTTGTACATGAGAAAAGCAATCTTGCCTCAAATCAATGGCAACCTTTTGTAGGTCTATGAACTTATAATAAATAAACGAACCACAGGCCGTGGCGCAATTTTAGGGGCTTCGCCTCTAGCGCTGACGTCCGAGATTCGATTCCCGTATTGGAGTGAAGTGAGTGGATGGTTACCTACCAGGTAACGCTTATGGTTGGCCAGCAAGTCAGGTAACATCAGCCACGGTGCCTTCAGTTGTGAGAAGCAGATCATAGAATGGATGAAAATAGTTTACTGTCAAATAATGCAAAGAGTACGCGACACCTGTTTCCCCCTTATTCTTGGCTCATCAGGCGTACACAGTCATTGCACTCGCTTACGCTAATCGAACGTCGGACGTCAGCGCTAGAGGGGCTTCGCAGCGGTGAAGTATTGCTTTTAAATTTTAATTAAGAAGAAAAGAAAACCTTTTTAAATTAAGTCTTAAAAAGAGGTGTAAAGATATTGACAATAAGCTACGCAAACCCACCAAGACATGCAATCGTTTAAATCAAGGCGCAAGTCGAAAAATACCATCCCATAATATTAGTTAACGATTAACACATTTGTATATGTATTGTAAGCATACAATACAACTGATAATATGTTGCGCTTATTTATCTGGTGTACTGACATTTTTGCGCGTTTAACGGCTGAAATCTAACGTGGTTTGTGCCCTTCAGAATGAAAAGAGTTTGCATTTACCTTTTTAATAAAAGGCGAGCTTTTAAGCCTGAGAAATCACCCCGTAAATGCACACGTTTAATTGCACATGTGTTAATATGTATGCTTACACAGTATTAAAAGACACTCAACAAGTACACAGTATTAAAAGACAGTCAATAATTAACGTCATTTACCTTCGTTCCCGCCTCCTCCATTAGAGTATATGGACAAAAAACAGGTTCCAGTTATGACCATTACACGTAGAATTTCGAAATGAAACCTGCCTAACTTTTGTAAGTAAGCTGTAAGGAATGAGCCTGCCAAATTTCAGCCTTCTACCTACACGGGAAGTTGGAGAATTAGTGATGAGTGAGTCAGTCAAACAGGTTCCAGTTATGACCATTACACGTAGAATTTCGAAATAAAACCTGCCTAACTTTTGTAAGTAAGCTGTAAGGAATGAGCCTGCCAAATTTCAGACTTCTACCTACACGGGAAGTTGGAGACTTAGTGATGAGTGAGTCAGTCAAACAGGTTCCAGTTATGACCATTACGCGTAGAATTTCGAAATAAAACCTGCCTAACTTTTGTAAGTAAGCTGTAAGGAATGAGCCTGCCAAATTTCAGACTTCTACCTACACGGGAAGTTGGAGAATTAGTGATGAGTCAGTCAGTCAGTTAGTCAGTCAGTCAGTCAGTGAGTCAGTGAGGGCTTTGCCTTTTATTAGTATAGATAATTTCTCAACTGGGACCCTCCCACTGCATCCTTGACCCAATAAAAAAACAAGTTTTTTCAAAGACGTATCTGGCCTGCTAATTGATAATATTCTTGACATTAGGTCTGGGAAGACCCCCGTATCTAATGATGAATTTACTGTCTTAAGACTGCTGTAGTTAAACACCAGCTCAAGAAAAATAATCCTGACTCCTCTGCTTTTGAAAATTTTAGACCTATTTCTAACCTACCTTTCTTAAGCAAAATCCTACAAAAGGCAGTCATTATGCAGCTAAATGACCACTTCAATAAACATGCTATTCTTGATAAGTTTCAGTCAGGTTTTAGAACAAATCACTGAACAGAAACTGCACTCGTTAAATTAGTAAATGACTTGAGGGTAAATGCAGACAGAGGCTACGTATCTGTTCTCATCCACCTGAGTGCCGCGTTTGACACCATTGTTTACAATATTCATAGAAATCACCTTAGTCAATGGGAGGGCCTCTCTGGCAGGGTCTTAAATTAGTTTGTGTCTTACCTGGCAGGTAGAAAATTCTTTGTTAGTTGTGGTAATTATACTTCAAAGACACAGGACATTCTATATGGTGTTCCACAAGGATCTATCCTGGGTCCACTGCTCTTTCCAATCTACAAACTTCCATTAGGTCAGATTATTTTAGGGCATAATGTGAGCTACCACAGCTATGCTAATGACACACAACTGTATTTATCAATAGCACCTGATGACCCTGACTCTCTTAGTTCACTAACACAATGTCTTACTTGTGTTTCTGAATGAATGAGTAGTAATTTTCTCAAACTAAATAAGGAGAAAACAGAAATTTTAGTGATTGGCAAAAATTGATATAATGAGGGAATTAGAAATAAACTTGATCTATTAGGATTAAAAGTCAAGACAACGGTAAAGAATTTAAGGGTAATTATTGACTCTGATCTAAATTTTAAATCACATATTAATCAAAGTACTAGGACAGAATTTTTTCACTTACGAAATATAGCAAAAGTTAGATATAGAAAAGCAAAATCACTTTTGTTTTCAGTTGGCTAGATTACTGTAACACATTCCTCTTAGGACTACCCAAGAGAGACATCAATCGATTGCAACTAGTGCAGAATGCAGCTGCTGGAATCTTAACTAGGAAAAGAAAATCCGAGCACATATCTCCAGTTCTGATGTCACCAGATTGGTTACCAGTGCCATTTAGAATTGACTATAAAATACTGCTTATGGTTTACAAAGCCTTAAATAATCTCACTCCATCCTATATTTCAGAATGCCTTTCACCTTACACTCCAAATCTAACCTTAGATCTTCAAATGAGTTTCTGCTTATAATTCAAAGAGCTAAACTTAAAAGAAGTGGTAAGGCAGCCTTCTGCTGTTATGCACCTAAAATCTGAAGCAGCTTACCAATAGAAATTCGTCAGACTAATACGGTGGAGCACTTTAAAAAAACTGCTAAAAACTTATTATTTTAACATGGCTTTCTCATATCTTCATTTTAGTTTAATTCTGATATTCTGTATACAGTGATCCCTCGCTATATCGCGCTTCGCCTTTCGCGGCTTCACTCCATCGCGGATTTTATATGTAAGCATATTTAAATATATATCGCGGATTTTTCGCTGCTTCGCGGGTTTCTGCGGACAATGGGTCTTTTAATTTCTGGCACATGCTTCCTCAGTTGGTTTGCCAAGTTGATTTCATACAAGGGACGCTATTGGCAGATGGCTGAGAAACTACCCAACTTACTTTCTCTCTCTCTCTCTCTCTCTCTCTTGCGCTGACGTAGGGGGGTGTGAGCAGGGGGGCTGTGTGCAGCTGCTTCCTGAAGGACGTGCTGCACAGTGCTTCGCATACTTAAAAGCTCAAAGGGCACGTATTGATTTTTGACTTTGTTTTTCTGTGGCTCTCTCTCTGTCTCTTCCTGCTCCTGACAGAGGGGGTGTGAGCTGCCGCCTTCAACAACTTTGTACCGGCGGTGCTTCGCATACTTAAAAGCCAAAAAGCCCTATTGATTTTTTTTTTGACTGCTTGCTTTGCACTCCTTTGAAAAGGAAGATATGTTTGCATTCTTTTAATTGTGAGACAGAACGGTCATCTCTGTCTTGTCATGGAGCACAGTTTAAACTTTTGAAAAAGAGACAAATGTTTGTTTGCAGTGTTTGAATAACGTTCCTGTCTCTCTACAACCTCCTGTGTTTCTGCGCAAATCTGTGACCCAAGCATGACATTCTAAAAATAACCATATAAACATATGGTTTCTACTTCGCGGATTTTCCTATTTCGCGGGTGGCTCTGGAACGCAACCCCCGCGATGGAGGAGGGATTACTGTATACATTTAATTATCATTATCATTTATTGTGGCTCCGAAATCCATACTAACCCCTACTCTCTTTGCTGTTCTTTTTCCGGTTTTCTGTAGTGGTGATCTGCGCCGCCACCACCCAATCAAAGCACTGTGCTGTTCCTACATTGATAGATTGAAGGCCAGAGGTCCACATGACCACCATCATCAAATTCTACCATGTGAAGCCTGAAAACCATGAGGACTGATTGAGATCATTTAGGTTAGGTAGAATGCCTAGAGGGGACTGGGCGGTCTCTTGGCCTGGAACCCCTACAGATTTTGGTTTTTTTTTTCCTTCAGCCATCTGAAGCTTTTTTTTTTCTCGTTTTTTCTGTCCTCCCTGGCCATCAGACCTTACTTGTATTCCATGTTAATTAGTATTGCCTGATTTTATTTTTATTATTTTGTCTTTTTTCCTCTTTCTTCATCCTGTAAAGCACTTTGAGCTACATCATTTGTATGAAAGTGTTCTATATAAATAAATATTGTTGTTATAGTGTTTATTATTTACAAACTTGCTTAGCTTGTTATACAGTACACCAAGGGAAAGTAAAAAACAGCACTAGACAAAAATCCACTTACTTGTATCATATTTACAAACAGATTCACACTTAACACATGACATATTAGATTTGCAAAACTGACTAATGTGTTTATATTTGGATTACTAGAGGTAAATCATGTGTCCAGAGGAAACGTAAATGCAGGCTTCACATACAAGATCCCAGCCCAAACACCGAACTTAAACATGAATCATATAAATCTTTTATTTAGTGAGACATTAAATTAAATTACAGCATGTCCTGGGCAGCTCAAAGATCTTTTAGTTGAACATAAAATCAAGCTTGTTTTCATGAAACAAAAAAATACTGAAGCGGTTTAATTTCAACTAATTCAAATTGTCCAATGCTTAGAACTAAAATTCTTTACATCACCAATATGAATGGTTTTCTTAAAATATTCTTAATGTTTAGTTCTGGAAGAGAAAAATAAAATGTTGACATAATGCAAGTTTAATGCTTTAAATGACAGCATATATGCAAAGGTGATGGGCCAATAGTTTTATATATTTTTTAAATACAAGTTCAGCAATTAACTCAAAAAAAAAAAACTAAACTAGAAATACTTGCTTAAACATGTATGC
The DNA here is from genome assembly GCF_900747795.2 of Erpetoichthys calabaricus. Classification (NCBI taxonomy): domain Eukaryota; kingdom Metazoa; phylum Chordata; class Cladistia; order Polypteriformes; family Polypteridae; genus Erpetoichthys; species Erpetoichthys calabaricus. The sequence goes on from NC_041406.2 coordinate 132,636,785, forward strand.
ACCTACTCATTGTATGAACATGGTCTTTTTAACATACAGTTGCAGGAGGGCTGAACCTATTCCATGTAAACTGATGGCAAGTCTGGAAATATCTCAGGAAAACTAAGACGATTCCATCCACACGTATCAGGTTAGTGTTGTGAATCAGTAAACAATCTAACCTGCATTTCTTTGGAAGATGGGAGAAAATTGGAATACCTGGAGAAAACTTTTGCAGGCTTGGGAACAATGTACTCGCACCACACAGACACTGACCTGGTTGGAATTTGAACACAGGATGTTTAGGCTATAAGACAGCAGTGCTAACTACTGTAAGGTACAGTGGCTTAAACAACAAGTATGCTTATAAAGCATCTAAACCTATTTAATCTAGAAATGTAAGGTAACAAGAACATAGCACTAGAGAACATAAACAGGGTATACTTTCTATTTTCTGATAATATAAGAAAATTGTTTAAATTATTTAATATCATGTCCTCTTCACTTCTTAGAATCCCTAATGATAAACTATAAAGATACAGTACTCTATTATTACCTTTGAAACGTTTAGATTTGAGAAACCTAACTTAGCATGCAGCAGTACATGATACACGCATACATTTAAAAATAAATAAGGTTTCTGGCCAATCACAGGTTCTGTGTTGGTTGACTATGATTGGTTTATTTGTAATTAGGGTAATATATTTACTATATTGATTGAAGCCACACAGCATACAAGGTACAAGGCATTTCATCACTGCCAATGTGAATCATCAGGCTTTTTTTAAGCACCAAACCTGTTAAAGTTAGAAGTTAAATGCTGTAGTGATGCTGTTGTAACTTTTTTATATTATTTGTTAAAGAAGTTGCAAACATTGAGTGACATTAATCATAAGACAAAATTTACAAAATTAAAAAAAGAGGCCATATTTTCATCAAAAGGCTATAAGAAAAAATGGCTTAACAGAATTAGTATTAGGACTGTCAGATTGAACATCAATACTGGAATATAATTCAAATGAATTTGAAAAAGGTCTTATTTGAAGATAAAGGCATTCAATTGTAAAATAATGGAGGTTTGTTTTACGTTGCACTACTTTTGGCATGGTGTTACTCCAGACATCCTTTTCAAAGCTGTAATATTTTGCAGATCTGGTTTTGCCCATCAACCTTTTCGTTATTTTGAATTGTTAGCTTGTCATTTTCATTAGTAAAACTTACAGCCACACTGCTTCACAACCTAGTTGAGGCAGTGTTTCGCCTAAAACGATGGAACATAATTAAAAATGTTCAAGTCAGCATTATTACAGTTTACTGCATCTGTAAAAGTGAAGGAGACCACTGACCCCTGCTTACAGAACTCATTTGGCATTCTGCGCTATAAACTTATCAAGTCCGAGTCCACACACTCAAGTTTTCGGCATCAGAATTTCATTTTATTTCTTATTTTTAATGAAGTACATCCTACACATCTTGTGATTTTTCCTTCAAATGCTTCTGTGTTACTTGTTAATTTAATAGTTATTTAGTAAACATTTAGACTTATTTTATAGAATTAAGTTTGCTTTGAAAATGTCAGCTAAATAGAAATTATAAGGATTAAACATTTAAAAATCATTATGAGATTACATTTAGTACATTCAGTTACTTCTTTTGTGAGGTACAAATAGACTCGAAGTGCTTCAATTTATACAAAAGATAGGACAGTGATCTCAACTTTCTGGCTTCAAGGGTCATAAAGCTGCCCAGTGGAGAAAAGATAAAATATTGACTGCATTTAGTGTGTTTGAGCAATCACGGGTGATTCTGTATGGGCTTCATATAAGCGTTAGTCAGTGCTATGTGTGGCTGGTTCTGCTTTCCTTATTGTTATGTCACTTTATATGTGTGAAGAATCCCGTTTTGGGGAAAGGCTGCGTTTGCAAATGTACTTTTTGTAATTTTAAAGGCTTCATTATTCACACAGCAGTGTCATAGTGCTTCATTCTTCAGGGGTACACCATGAGTAATAAATAAACAAATAAATAAATAACGCAGAGAAGCACAGTGCTAGTGCATTTAGCTTATAAGGATTTAAGAACCTTTTCATGACTTGCTGATCTAACAAGTATCTGCTTACCCAGCTGCCACTTCTAGAATAAAGACAAGATGGCAATAAATGTTATTACTTTTTATACAGTAGAGTGCATGCAGGATTTTGATGGCTCTGAAATTTAAATTTTCATTTGGGTTTTGCCAATGCGGTTACCATAATAATGATGATAATAATGTACAAACATTCATGTAATACTCAGAATCATTAAAAACTGTGTTTGAGTATATTCAAATATTTACTTTATTTTTAACTTAAATATTCACACCATATTTTTGGCTAATTTGATAGCCCTAACTAGTATAAGTGAATTTGAAAATTTTAACAGATTATACTGCAATTTACTTTTAGTCGGAATCGGTATAATTTTTCCAACTCAGATACCTGTAGCCCAATAATTGCTTCTACTCCAACTCCATAGCCCTGGATTAAGTTTAAGGTTCAACAATCAAGGTAAACTGTAAGGTCTCTTTAAAGAAAAAAGAATACAAAAATAATTTTAATAGGAAAATGTGATTTAGTCCAACACATCTCTCCAATCCCTTTTCACCTAACTTAGTAAAATGCCATTAGGTAATAGTTACTAAGATTCATGAAGTATTCTACTGTATTACTTGGTAACTAATTACATGCATCTGAAGCTTTCTATATACGGTAATTAAAAAGTTTGTAACATTGTGTAATACCCTTAACCAGAATTCATCTGTGTGTTTGTGTTCTAGTAGATCTTATTTTAAACCCTTATGGCCCAGGGTTTTTTTGGCACTACTGTGCCTAAATTAATACCCAAAAAAATGGCTATTATTCTTCTTATGTAATAAAGGAACTGCAAATGGTTGGAGTAGCAAGTATAACACTCTGAATTTTTAAAAGATGTATTTACATGATTTAAAACCTTTACACCAATATCAACTAAATAAATCAACAACAATTTTGAACTTTATGGATTTCTTACAAAAAACTGGATTTCACAACACATAACAAAGATATTTTATGATGCACAACCCTGGAATCAATTTTATTTTGTGCCCCAATCTGTCAGCTATCATTGTAGGAGTTTCGATATCATATCCAATAGTACTGCAAAGTTTAACTGTTTCGCACATTGTATCCTTTTTTTTTTCTTCATTTTTAAGGAAAAAATATTACACACAAAAACGCACTATATATCACTCTGAAGCAAGAAGTAATAATTTATTTTTTGTTGTTTTTTGTGTTTATTTTGGGTTTTTTTTTCCGTGCATTTCATGTCTGGAATAAACTAAATACATACCTGTATATAAATAAACACATAATCCTAAGCCAGTGTTTGTCAGTCACTTTTGGGTTGCAGGTGTCCATTGCTAAGGTTACAGGCACATTAGACTTGTTCTTGGTATTTTCCTTTATACCCTCCCCCCCACCCCGACCCAGTCCTCGCTGAAAGGATCAACAGAGCTATGTGAGATTTTTTAATTACAGCTGTAATCCTGCACACTTCACCAAGAGCTTGTTTCAACACCTGCCCCAAGGCCGCTCTTCGATTTTATTTACCGTTTGTAATAATGGTTGTTTCTGTCTAAAGGGGGAGTTCAGTGAGAGCGATTAGAAACCAAGTAAATAAAAATAAAAAAAAATCTTGTATGGCATGGTCTATCCTTTCAGTGGGGTTGGGAGGGGATATATTGTGAACAAATCACTAGCTGAAATGCCTTTTTTTTTCTCCATGTGCTCATGACACAAGCTGTACAATGCAGTGACATTTGATCGAACTGGGGATGCTCGCATATAACGTCATGAGGCACAAGTACAGAATAATAGTACTCACTGGTAATCTAATTTAAAACTGAAACAGCTCAACGCAGAAAACTAACAAAGTAAGAATGTGCAGCAGACAATGACAATTTATGGTAATGGATCCCATGATGCTTGAGCTGTAAAACTGCACGCTTCAACTCTTCAAAGTTATACTATGAGAAATACTTACAAATCAAGCATAGCCTTGAATACTTCAGAAAATGCACTTTTCAGTACAGTCAAAACTGTGATTAGAATGTGATTCAAGCTTTGTTGTCAACAGTACATAAGTTCATAAACAGGATCTGTATATATGTAATATATTTGATGTCTTTTACATGCAGATCTGACCAATCATAGGCAACTAAACATCACTGGAATGCTGTGACCTCATCTATCCAGTGGAAATGAGTCTTCCACTGTATATGGTATGACATAGGTGTAAAATTTGATAAAAGCAGATTCATTCAGCTGTGATGCACTGTTTGCCTCTGCATATATTCTTGCAAATTAGGGCTGCACAATATATTTTTTCAGCATTGTCATTGTGATGTGTACTTGTGCAGTAGTCGCATCGCTGGACATGCAATGTTATTTATATATTATTTTGTGAAAAGTCAGTTCACAAGAATAATACAAACAAGTGACACATAAATACAAAATGCTCAGTAGATTAGATATATGAACAGAATTGAAAAATAAAAAACAGATACTTAGGACGTGTGTTGTTAAGTACAGCAAATTAAGTAAAATAAATGAATAAAAAAAAAGACAAGACATGCTACAAATGTTTTGCTGCTTGATACAATTTCTCAACTTATCTACAAGACAGGTTTGTGTGATATATCATAATTTACTATAATTAAGTTTTTTTGGATACATGGAGCTATGTAATGAGTGTCATGCAGTCTTTGCATTAACAGAGAACCAACACTCACAATTGTTCTCAACTAAACAAAGTAGACTCCGCTAGTGGTCAATCACAACAGACCTGAAAATGAGCGATGAAGAGGAGAAAAACACCGGAAATGAAGATTTGGTCGCAAAAAGAAATGCAACATCAGTCATATGGAAATATCTTGGCTACAGAAAGGTTGATATAGACCAAAAACAGGTACATTGTTGACAGTGCCTCGCAACTGCTGCTACAACATGAGGCAACATGACTAATTTGTTTAATCATTTAAATTAGCACCACAAAACTCTGTATGACGAGTGCAAAGGCAGATCTGAGTGCCGCCCTAAGTAAAAAAAAAAAAAATAAAAAGAAGAAGATTTCAGACATGTTTGCCAGTGTTACACCGTATGAGTGGGGTTCCAAACGGCAGAGAGAAATCATTGATACAATAACATTTCACCTCACGAAAGATAAGGTTTAATAAGATGTGCCAGTTGCTTGACAAGCTGCATGTAATACCATCACACAACTATTTTTTCTTATGTTGCCATCCCAGAGTTAGCTGTATGAGAAATGCAAGGCACAAGTTCAATCAGAGCTATCAAAAATGGAATATTTTGCACCCACAACATCCAGTTAGACAATAAAACCCTACGTAAGTCTCATTTTATTAATGTGGACTTCCAACTGAAAAGTTGCAGCTTGCAAACAGCATTTTTCCCGCAGAAACATACCCGTTACAACATCACAACAGGTTTGAGTGAAGCAATGACTGCTTGGGGTCTACAAGAAAGACAAAATGGTGAAAGTTGTATCCCTTAACAAGAGGACCAGGCTGCAGTGCTTTGGCCACAGACTGTATGTCACATTTGGTAAGTTTGCTAGATTTACTACACTGTTTTACTAAACAACTTACCCTAAAATTAAACATAATAAAACTGTTGTATTAGATTCATACCGCTACAAGGAGTCCCACAATGGCCTTTAACAGGCCCTACCTTTTGACAGCCCCCCAGCCTTGAAACTCTAAAAAGACAAAGAAAAACTGCCAAATAAAAAAAAACATTGATTACCAAGAAGAGAAACAGAATAGGTGAGGGTTAGTAACAAATTATAACTATAATATTACTTATTTTTAAGTGCTAATGAAAAATAACAGAGATGCAGTATGTACAGTTAATCAGCAGCTTTAATCAAGATATGCTAAACTGAAATAGTGAGTCTTCAGACAGGATTTGAAAGCTGAGACCGAAGGGGCATCTCTTATAGTAGCAGGCATTATTTTATTCCATCCATCCATTATCCAACCTGCTATATCCTAACTACAGGGTCACGGGGGTCTGCTGAAGCCAATCCCAGCTAACACAGGGCGCAAGTCAGGAACAAACCCTGGGCAGGGCGCCAGCCCACCACAGGGCATTATTTTATTAATCCTTGGAATCATACTGTAAGCAGACTGGCATCTTGAGATCTTATTTCTGGTTTGTAAGTCATGATAAGTTCAGATAAGTAAGATGGACCTTGGCCATTTATGACTTTTTATGTTAAAAGGAGGATTTTGAAATCTGCCCTAAACTTAACCGGGAGCCAGTGTAAGGATTTAAAAACTGGAGTTACATGTTTGTATTTTCTTGTTCTTGTAATAATTTTTGCAGCAGAATTTAGGATTAATTGGAAGCTGTATAAAGAACAGTTTGAACATCCAGTGAACATTGCAGTAGTCAATCCTACTAGAAATAAACGCATGAATTGATTTCGCAGTATCTCGCTTATTTAGAAAACACATTTATTTCTCAGCATTTTCAAGATGGAAGAAACATGATTTGGACAATTTTGTAATGTGCGCTTTAACACTAGAAGCCTACGAAAAAAGTCGTAACGCCGGGCCACCCTAAATTACTTTGCACCTCTTCATCAGCGTCTTTGCTTTGCAAATGTGTCAATCAGCACAAGCAGCAAACAGCCTGCTATCCCATCCCCCACCTACTCAGCTGAAGTCAGTTGCAAAGTTCTCCCAGCTCAAGTCTGCTTAGCTGGGTGTGAGGTGCCTTGAATTGTATATGATAAATAATATATCATTATTTGGAATACATACATTGTATGTGTGTTCCGAGTCTACAGAAACTTTTTTCATGATCTACTAATAATTGACAAAATGCTGATGTGAAGTGTATAATGTGTGAAGACTGAAGTCCAAATATCAAATATCAAAAAAGGTATAACAAAACAAGTGTGCTTTTATTCAAGAATATAACCAAAGAAAAAGAAATTATTCAATTTACATGTTGCTGTCAATGAGTAAAAGTCGACAGTCTGCTTGGCTGGTGTAGAGGTAAGAGCTGCTGCTACGTAAGCAAAAGGTTGCGAGTTTGAACCAGGGCTCACCTCATTTTGTTTAAATTTAAATATAAATGTTTATACTATAATGTGTGCTTTGGTCCCCCACCCCCTTTAGAAAATTAATTGAAAAAAGATGAACACACTAACTGGGTAACAGGGGTCTGCAAGAAGCTGGTGGGTCACTTCCCTCACAGCTGGAAGGCTGATAGTTCTATGGAAAAAGCCCAGAAAGAACTCTATCTACCATTACATTCCTTCATATTTGAATGCCAAACAAGATGGGGTTCCAGACAGATGATGATTGGCAGGATATTAGAGCAGCAGAAAGCTTTATCTCAGGTCCTGTCTGCAGACAAGAAGGTGCAACATCTAATTCCAACCTAGCAAGATATAGATGTCTTGAAGGCTATGAACAAGTCACTAGGTCCACTGCTGGACTTCACAGATGCACTTTCTGGAGAAGATTATGTTAGTATCACCTATGTGAAGCCAGTTCTTCAATGTTACTAATGCAAGAGAAAGACGCAGACCTCACCAAAAAGTTGAAAAGTGAAATGTTGTGCTACCTTAATGAGATATATAAAGATTTTGTTTGGAAACCCCGAGTCAAAATGGACTTTATCAGTGCAGACAGCAAGATCAAAGTTAAGGCCAGAATGACATCAGTGATGATTGAATGCCAGGAACCTCAAGCTGCAGCACTGAAGTTCAGCCCACATTTGCTGACATGTCCAAAGCAAAAAAAGCCAAGAGGTCCTTGGGTCATACACAATTTCAAGCATAGACACAACTGCTGCATCAGCTCTGAAGGAGTATAAATTGACAGGGTAGCCATTGTTTATGTTCTTACATTTCTACCTTACCATTTAAACAGTACAGCTTATATACAACTTATTCATGATTTCACCAGAGTTGAATGTCTTTCCTCACTCTAGCAGTCTAAGAGCCAGTCCAGTTTTGTTTTAGTTTTTGTGTTAGTTTTTCAGGTTTATGAGGAAAGGCTTGATCTACTTTCTGAAATCATACAATGAAACAGTGCATGATCTCACATATGACTTACTTAATTCAAGGCCCTTTTTAGTACACCAGTGTCTCTCAAGATGTCAAAAGTGTGAACTGAAGAGAAAAACTAAAACTACATTAATCCCTTGCTGTATCGCGCTTCGACTTTCGCGGCTTCACTCTATCGCGGATTTTATATATAAGCATATCTAAATATATAACACGGATTTTTTCGCTGCTTCTCGGGTTTCTGCAGACAATGGGTCTTTTTACTTCTGGTACATGCTTCCTCAGTTGGTTTGCCCAGTTCATTTCATACAAAGGACGCTATTGGGGGATGGCTGAGAAGCTACCCAATCAGAGCACGCAGTTAAGTTCCTGTGTGCTGACTGGCTCAGCGATGGAGCGCCGAATTCGATTCTGCTGCGTTAACCAGGAAGGCTTGTCTCGCTCATTCAGCATCAACGTGTTTCGCTGTGTAAAGAGTTAACTTTTGTGCTCTTTTTTGTTTATCTTTGTGCATAGTCAAGCCCTTCGTTATGGCTCCAAAACAATCTGCTCCTGCTACTGCTTCAGGGGCTGTGCCCAAGCGCAAACGGAAGATGCTAACGATTGCCGAAAAGGTAAAAATTTTGGATATGTTGAAGGCAGGGAACAGCTACACCGCTGTAGGATGCCATTACGGCATCAATGAGTCCACAATTCTTTTTATTTAAAAAGGAGGAAAAGCATATAAGATCTATGGCTGCAATGTCCTTTAACCAGGGTGCAAAACGAGTTGTAAGTGGATGTAATAAGGCGGTAGTCCAGATGGAATCTGCTTTAAGGATTTGGATTGAAGAGTGCTGGAAGGAGAACAACGGCGGTGCTACACAGTCGCCTGAAGAGGCTCCTTTAGAAGAGCTGTAACGCTATCCTTTGTTGTGCAGTAAAATTAAACTCATCGTTATCGGACAAGTCGTCGTGTCATTGTTGGTGAGTAACCATAATTAATTTTCTACGTTCAGTATTTAGTACATGTACATAGTTTAGTGTCACTGTACACACATTTTACTGTATACAATTTTTCTTGCATTGTACGTATTTATTGCTGGTGGCCTGTCTGTCATAATGGCTGTAACATATGTGATATTGGAGACGCTCGATATCTTTAAAATAATATTTAGGTTTTACCGTATATAAACAGTGTGTTTACATACGTACATAATTTCAACAAATCTTACCTAATATGTAAGAGAATACAAAGTTTATAAGGGCTTAAAATATATAAAAATAAGCATATGACGATATGGTTTTTACTTCACGGATTTTCACCTTTCGCGGAGGGTTCTGGAACGCAACCCCCGCGATTGAGGAGGGATTACTGTATTCTGATTTTACCATTAATTCTATTTTGTTTTAGTTACTTTGCCATTATTGTCTTTTTAATTTTTAACTATAATTTACATTTTTATTTCAATTAAAATTATATTTTCACTGCTAGTTCTGGCTTTATTCTTAGTTTTCATGAACCCTAATAACTCTGTACCATTCACTGATCACTAACTGTTATTCAACAGCAATGTAAGGAATTGTAGTTTTAATGCACACTTCAGATAAATAATAATATCTCAACAATGACCAAAAAAACTAAAGACAACATTTTCTGGAGATATTCATGACATTATAAGCTAGCTTTAGTAAAAAACTGACCAATTTTAAAATATAGGCTTTTTGCTATTCAATTTTTTAAATATTATTATCACTCATAACATGGTAATCTTTCATTTTGTTCATTTTGGGGATAGCAAAGCATTAACAAAAAATATTGAGTTGGAAAAGTACTTTAAAACGATAACAGAACCATTTCTGTGCAATTTACTTTTAGGGAGATATAGCTAGTCAATATCATAATCACCCCCAGCACCATTAAGTTCAAATTTTGTTAGTTTAGATCTCCCTTAATATTTATCCAAGACACATTTAATTTCAGTTCCATGGTTTACTCATATGACCAAATCAGCATGCCAAGTCTAGTTAAAATCTGTGACGCTGAGGTCCAAAAGTGTGATGATTTGAAATGGAATTACCAATTTGGTTTATAAATTATATTTATTTTAAGTTGTATTTTTGAAAACCACTTGGGACTGGTGTATAGCAGCTATTGTATTTTTATAACTGTGTTTAAAATATGTTTACTATTTTGCTGTTTGCCAAAAAAAGTTTAATTTTGAAATAAAATGTTAAAATGGCATATAATAAAGCTTTCTTACTCCTTAGTTTAATGCTCTGTTTTTAACCAGGAGTACAGAGACATTGCTTCCTATAACCTTCTTTATCCCTTCTTCACAACATCCTGTTTCACTGACAGATTGGTAGTGTTGGGCAAATGAAGCTTCATGAACCATTTGCTGTATTTTCTGACTCCACTAAACATACAGATTATATAGCATTAAAAATAAAGACAGGAAGGTCACACATGCAAAAGGTTTTAAGTGTCATTTTTCATTTTTTAAATTCTATTTATTTTCTATACAGCACATACACTCACCTTCCTAGATCACCTCAAACATTCTAGAATGATTTATTCTTTGAAAATGGAGCTATTCACATCATCTGGTGAAAATACGTGGACTTTTAATATTACAATATATATCTCAGAAAAAAAATGCAATGTCAGTTTTTTCCAGTATTGTGCAGTGCTACTGCAAATCATATATTTTACTAATGAAAGAGAAAAGACAACATGAAAACATATGATGTATTAGGAAAAATAAACATCCCTAAACAACTTTGAATTATAGCATGCATAAGAGGCTACATAAACACACTAATGATTCTCTTAACACAATTTCACACATTAAAAACAGTGATCTCATATCACCTCTTAATGTCTGTTGGGTTAAAATTAAGAGATTAAATTCTTTTAAACTTTCTTCACTATGTCCTATAATATATACAGTGCATCCGGAAAGTATTCACAGCACATCACTTTTTCCACATTTTGTTATGTTACAGCCTTATTCCAAAATGGATTAAATTCATTTTTTTCCTCAGAATTCTACACACAACACCCCATAATGACAACGTGAAAAAAGTTTACTTGAGATTTTTGCAAATTTATTAAAAATAAAAAAACTGAGAAAGCACATGTACATAAGTATTCACAGCCTTTGCCATGAAGCTCAAAATTGAGCTCAGGTGCATCCTGTTTCCCCTGATCAGTCTTGAGAGTCAAAGGAATTATCTGTAGACCTCCGAGACAGGATTGTCTCGAGGCACAAATCTGGGGAAGGTTACAGAAAAATTTCTGCTGCTTTGAAGGTCCCAATGAGCACAGTGGCCTCCATCATCCGTAAGTGGAAGAAGTTCGAAACCACCAGGACTCTTCCTAGAGCTGGCCTGCCATCTAAACTGAGCAATCGGGGGAGAAGGGCCTTAGTCAGGGAGGTGACCAAGAACCCAATGGTCACTCTGTCAGAGCTCCAGAGGGCCTCTGTGGAGAGAGGAGAACCTTCCAGAAGGACAACCATCTCTGCAGCAATCCACCAATCAGGTCTGTATGGTAGAGTGGCCAGAGGGAAGCCACTCCTTAGTAAAAGGCACATGGCAGCCCGCCTGGAGTTTGCCAAAAGGCACCTGAAGGACTCTCAGACCATGAGAAAGAAACTTCTCTGGTCTGATGAGACAAAGATTGAACTCTTTGGTGTGAATGCCAGGCATCATTTGGAGGAAACCAGGCACTGCTCATTACCAGGCCAATACCATCCCTACAGTGAAGCATGGTGGTGGCAGCATCATGCTGTGGGGATGTTTTTCAGCGGCAGGGACTGGGAGACTAGTCAGGATAAAGGGAAAGATGACTGCAGCAATGTACAGAGACATCCTGGATGAAATCCTGCTCCAGAGCACTCTTGACCTCAGACTGGGGCGACAGTTCATCTTTTAGCAGGACAATGACCCTAAGTACACAGCCAAGATATCAAAGGAGTGGCTTCAGGACAACTCTGTGAATGTCCTTGAGTGGCCCAGCCAGAGCCCAGACTTGAATCCGATTGAACATCTCTGGAGAGATCTTAAAATGGCTGTGCACCGACGCTTCCCATCCAACCTGATGGAGCTTGAGAGGTGCTGCAAAGAGGAATGGGCGAAACTGGCCAAGGATAGGTGTGCCAAGCTTGTGGCATCATATTCAAAAAGACTTGAGGCTGTAATTGCTGCCAAAGGTGCATCGACAAAGTATTGAGCAAAGGCTGTGAATACTTATGTACATGTGATTTCTCAGTTTTTTTATTTTTAATAAATTTGTAAAAACCTCAAGTAAACTTTTTTCACGTCGTCATTATGGGGTGTTGTGTGTAGAATTCTGAGGAAAAAAATGAATTTCATCCATTTTGGAATAAGGCTGTAACATAACAAAATGTGGAAAAAGTGATGCGCTGTGAATAGTTTCCGGATGCACTGTATAACTGCTCTTCTCTGGATTTCTCTAGTGGTATTGTTTTGTTGTTTTTATTTTTTAACAGAGTCCGTTAGTGCTCATAGTGCTTCAGTGAGATCTCATAAGTGCACTGTGTAGCCTTAGAATAAAATATGCCCATCTTCCTGATTTGCTAAAAAAAAAACAACTTATGAAATTCTGCATTTTACTGAAAAAGCAGCACACTTTACACAATAGACAAAATTAAATGATATTAAAAATTTCAAGAACTTCAGATTGACATTATCAAATATCTTTACCTGGTTTCATGTAGGATATATAATAACAACAAGGCAGTAACAAGCAGGTGTTTACTTACTTAGTGCATGATATATAGGCTTATGTTTTCCTTGTAGATGCACTGAACAAATGGAAGCAATTTTTCCTGGGGGCTGCATTGTAGCATCAATCACATACCAAGATCTGCAAAAAGTGGCCCATTGCTGGAAAACAAAAAACATAAGGCTTAATTAAATAATAGCATATGTTAACTTCTACTAGACTGTTTATTTAAATCAAGGCCAAAGAATCTTTTCTTTACCAAAGTGAACTCTTCTTGAAGTTGTTAGTGCAACTGCTGAAATGGTCCCAACAAACTTTAACTTTCTACACTCTGTCCAAGAACGAAAAAAAGAACGTAGGGTTTACCTAACATTTTCTCAAACTGCTTAAGCTGAAAGGAAATTAATTTGTGTAATTTTACTGCTTTTAAATACCTAGCTGTAATCGTTAAACCTAACTCTTTTAGTAGCAATTAACTGTCCACCAAAATATACTGCCTTGTTTTTTTGTTGAATTCTCAGATCTGCTATCTATGATAAAGACTGAATAAAATGAGCTTTTAGTAGTTGGCAATTTTTAGAACTTCTAATTTCTTTTATTCTTAATCAGTATGTCAGTCAGTAAACTCAAAAATCTCACACTATCTTACTTATAGCAATATCAAAGAGAATTAATATACAACAAATTGATGATGCTATCCTCAATCATTATTGTACTTTAACACATCTCTCCATTCCTAAGTTAAATGAAGAATGCACTTACAAAAGACGTTATTTTGATAAAGATGCCATCTATCTATCTATCTATCTATCTATCTATCTATCTATCTATCTATCTATCTATCTATCTATCTATCTATCTATCTATCTATCTATCTATCTATCTATCTATCTATCTATCTATCTATCATCAGGTTGTCTGAAATTTTAAGGAGTCAGTCAGAACCACTGTTCACTTTTAAAACAATGGCAATGTAAACAGTATGGTCAACGATTTCATTTCTAAACAGAAGGCAGCGTCAGATATTATAGTACCTGTTAAACTCATCCTGTAGTGCAATAAAGTTAAAGTGCCCTGGAAAAATTATGCTGTATGTAAATAGAAAATAGAATGCCACAATGCTGGACAGAAGGAGGAAGACTAAACTTACGGTTGATTATTTTATCCGAGAAACGCTCTTAATTTAGTAAAATCATAAAAGATAGTTCAGGGAATGAAAGAGGACTCTCTTCAGCAATTAATCAGCTAGTATATCCAGCACCAACCATTTAGTCTCTGCATACCTCAGTAGGAAAATGTATAGTTTGCTGCAAACTAGGTAACATAATGTCTAGGACTGTACAAACAACAATATCTAAGAAGTTTACTAATTTTACTAACATAAAACTAAATGAACTTCATAAAGTAATAACTAATCTTAAACCATTAGCCTCTGTTCTTGATAATATTCAGTCAGGTGTCTTTAAATAATTTTACGAAAGGTTTAATGTTCAATAAACTCTGGTATTATCAAGGATGAATTTAAACTTGCAGCAATTAAGCCTCTACTGACAAAATATAACCTTGAAACACTTAGAAACACTGCTAATCTTCCTTTCTTAAGTAAAATATTGGAATAAATGGTCTTTTTGCAGTTAGAGGGCGACTGAAATAAACATTCTACACTAGATAAATTCCAATCAAGTTTCAGATCTAATTATAGCACAAAAGATAGTCAATGATTTACAGCTAAACACATATGCAAATAATATATTAATTCTCATCCATCCATCCATTCTCTTCCGCTTATCCAAGGTCGGGTCGCGGGGGCAGCAGCTTGAGCAGAGATGCCCAGACTTCCCTTATTAATTCTCAATTTCCTGGAAATGTGTGTAGAATTTGATACATTAGAACAATGTTTCTTACACTTTTTTTCTTGCTACTCAATCTTGCCCTTCTTATTGTCTTCAAGAACCAGTCTATGATGACCATTAGATCATGGAGGGTTAACCCTTTGGAGAACTGTTCCTGACAGTCACAGCAGAACAATGACCATGACACTTTGCAAACTGCATGGAACCCTTTCCTATTAAATGCATCATGACCTTCCGTGACCCAATTTGAGTCGTGACTAACAGTTTAAAAAACTATGCATTAGATAATGAGACTCTCTTTAATAGATTTAGAAAATGGGCGGGCCTATATAATGTAGCCTTAAATTGGTCTGGGTCTTATTTAACTGGTAGAAGCTTCATTGTAAATCTTGATGACTGTATATCAAAAACACTGAATATGGTATCCTACAAGAATCAGTCCTGGGCCCGTTAACTCTTCTCGTTTTACATTACCTTAAAACACAATTTCAATTATCACAGCTATGCAGATGAGACACAGCTGTATTTATTCATAGTCCCAGATAACCCAAAGGCACTAGACTGTATGGCATTTCACCTAAAGAGCATTATGCAGTGGCTAAGTTGTAATTTTCTAAAATTAAATAAGAATAAAACATAAAAGAAGTGGCGAGACTGCTTTTTAGGTTCTATACTCCAAAATTATGGAATAATCAAACTATACTTATACACCAGGTTGGCAAGTTACAGATGTTTAAATCACATCTTAAAACTTACTTATCTAATCTAACTTTCTGTGAAATGTATAACAAATGTAATCAAGTAGGTTTAGTCTTTTGTTTTCTCTTCTCAATATCCAGTGGTGGCTCTGTGCCACTACTATCTTCACCAAACTTCTTAAGGCTCGGTGGAAGGAGGAAAAATGCATGGGTCCTGTCCTTGATGCTGTCTGTACATTTTTGTATTTTAGATATACATAGTATAGAATGTTTAATGGGGCCTTTGTGGGCTTTTGCTCATGGAACCACATTGGGGTTTTTTTCTGCACTAGAGGTTTTTTTTTTTTTTTTTTTTAACCTTTCCCCACTGACCTTGGGTCACATGTATAAATGTACACACAAAAACGTTGCGCATGCTCTTTTCCATGTTCACATTGAGATATATAAAACTAAACTTGGCGTAAAGCTACACTGCATACACGTTTCTCCTCAGTTTTATAAACAGGCAGCAACAATCGTGAAAGCAGTGCAACTGTTTCTGTGTGGTTTCCCTTTCTTTTTTATATTCGCATCCATGATGTAGGCTTTATCAAATGCACTGAAATTAATTGCATATCGTTTACAAATTTAAGGCACTTGATTGTAATGATTCTGTAACAATATAATGGTACACAGAATGGTGAAACTATTCCATCTACCATGGAATATTGTTAGAAGACATCACAAACGGAAAAATTAGAGAATGCATATTTACAGATCATACTAATTTCTTCCCCCATGAGGAGGACTGGCTTCTAAATTGACTTAGGTTTCCAAGAGCAGTCCTTTTTGAGCTTATGCTGTTAGAATACTAGAATGTATACTTGGCATCATTTTTATCATGAAATGCATTAAAGTACGTATACAGTAATCCCTCGCTATATCGCGCTTCGCCTTTCGCGGCTTCACTCCATCGCGGATTTTATATGTAAGCATATTTAAATATATATCACGGATTTTTCGCTGCTTCGCGGGTTTCTGTGGACAATGGGTCTTTTAATTTCTGGTACATGCTTCCTCAGTTGGTTTGCCCAGTTGATTTCATACAAGGGACGCTATTGGCAGATGACTGAGAAGCTACCCAGCTTACTTTTCTCTTTCTCTTGCGCTGACTTTCTGTGATCCTGACGTAGGGGGATTGAGCAGGGGGGCTGTTCGCACACCTAGACGATACGGACGCTCGTCTAAAAATGCTGAAAGATTATCTTCACGTTGCTATCTTTTGTGCAGCTGCACGGTGCTTCGCATACTTAAAAGCTCGAAGGGCACGTATTGATTTTTGCTTGAAAAACAAACTCTGTCTCTCTCTCTCTCTCTTTGTCTGCTCCTGACGGAGGGGGTGTGAGCTGCCGCCTTCAACAGCTTTGTGCCGCGGTGCTTCGCATACTTAAGCCAAACAGCCCTATTGATTTGTTTGCCAGAGATTGTTTTCTCTATCTATGTGACATTCTGTGCTCCTGACACGCACTCCTTTGAAAAGGAAGATATGTTTGCATTCTTTTAATTGTGAGACGGAACTGTCATCTCTGTCTTGTCATGGAGCACAGTTTAAACTTTTGAAAAAGAGACAAATGTTTGTTTGCAGTGTTTGAATAACGTTCCTGTCTCTCTACAACCTCCTGTGTTTCTGCGCAAATCTGTGACCCAAGCATGACAATATAAAAATAACCATATAAACATATGGTTTCTACTTCGCAGATTTTCTTATTTCGCGGGTGGCTCTGGAACGCAACCCCCGCGATGGAGGAGGGATTACTGTATTACATTTTACACAGAAATTGTTAACTTAATTTATATAATATTTACAGTTAATAATTAAACATGTGGGGCCACAGTGGCATGGTGGAAGCACTGCTGCCTCGCAGTAAGGCTGTCACATCCCAGGTGCTCCACGCCTGGAGTTTGTGTGTTTTCCTGGTGGATTTCCTATGCGTGCTTCGGTTTCCTTCCAAAGGCATGCAGGTTAGGGGAGTTGGTGATGCTAAATTGATGCTGCTAGTTATTTATTACATCCAGGGTTGTGCTTGTCCCAGTAAACATCGTGCACGAGGCAGGAACAATCCCTGGACGGGGGTTGGTTCATCACAAGGTGATTATGAGCACACACATACACTAGAGGTGTCAATTAAGCACTACCAAAACCCCTAACCAGTTTGCCTTTGGAAAGAAACCAAAGCATGCCAAGGAAACCCACCAGGAAAAGATACAAACTTCAGGCAGGGAACACCAGGAACATGGCCCCCTAAATGCGAGTAGGAAGTGCTACTGCTGTGCCACCATGCCCCCAAATGTTTAATACATGCTTTAATGCATTTCATCATGAAAATGATATCAAGTATAAATCTTAGTATTTTAAAATGTTCAGAGAGCTGTAAGTTCATGAATGTAATGTATTTTGTGTAGCGACCACTTCCCATGCGCTCCTGTTGGCATAAGAGAAAGCCAGTTTAAGAAGCACATAGTGATAAACGACTGGGTTGGCGAACACATAGAATACGAAGCATTTAACATGCTACTTTAATTACGATGGGGTTTGAAAAACTCTAGTAAATTAAACATCGATTTTAAGATGAAGTTTGCAGCATTCTACTTTAATTACAAAATAAACTAAGAGATTGAAGTGGAAATTTCATCAACATTTCAACCTTAATCTCAAAATAGAACTTTTTTTCTTCTCTGTGGCCCTAATATGCTTCTGTATGATACTCAGACGGTGGTCTGAGACTCACTTTTTCACATCGACTTTAATATTTGACCACTTCTTTTTAATTTCGGGCACTGTACAGCTTTCTGAACTTGAACTTTTGAGTGCCTCCGCCATGCTGTGTCACTCCATAAATTTACTTTTGTTGCTTATAGAACTGTTTAACCCACCAAATCGTACATTTTTTCTTGCCTCCACTTCACTGAGCAGGATCTCCATTTCTCAATCGCTAAAATTCTTCTTTTTTTTTTTTTTATAAATATACAGTAATCCCTCGCTATATCGCGCTTCGCCTTTCGCGGCTTCACTCCATCGCGGATTTTATATGTAAGCATATTTAAATATATATCGCGGATTTTTCGCTGCTTCGCGGGTTTCTGCGGACAATGGGTCTTTTAATTTCTGGTACATGCTTCCTCAGTTGGTTTGCCCAGTTGATTTCATACAAGGGATGCTATTGGCAGATGGCTGAGAAGCTACCCAGCTTACTTTTCCCTCTCTCTCTTGAGCTGACTCTCTCTGATCCTGACGTAGGGGGTGTGAGCAGGGGGGCTGTTCGCACACCTAGACTATACGGACGCTCGTCTAAAAATGCTGAAAGATTATCTTCACGTTGCTACCTTCTGTGTGCAGCTGCTTCATGAAGCAACATGCTGCAAGGTGCTTCGCATACTTAAATCAATACGTGCCCTTTGAGCTTTTTTCTCTGTCTGTCTGTCTCTCTCTCTCTCTCCCTGCTCCTGATGGAGGGGGTGTGAGCTGCCGCCTTCAACAGCTTTGTGCCGCGGTGCTTCGCATACTTAAAAGCCAAACAGCCCTATTGATTTGTTTGCTTCACTCCTTTGAAGAGGAAGATATGTTTGCATTCTTTTAATTGTGAGACAGAACTGTCATCTCTGTCTTGTCATGGAGCACAGTTTAAACTTTTGAAAAAGAGACAAATGTTTGTTTGCAGTGTTTGAATAACGTTCCTGTCTCTCTACAACCTCCTGTGTTTCTGCGCAAATCTGTGACCCAAGCATGACAATATAAAAATAACCATATAAACATATGGTTTCTACTTCGCGGATTTTCTTATTTCGCGGGTGGCTCTGGAACGCAACCCCCGCGATGGAGGAGGGATTACTGTATACACAATTTTGCCATTGTCTTTTAACAAAATACTGAACGGAACAGGCTATTTATATTAATTTGCATATTCAAACAGCTGCGGTGGGTTGGCACCCTGCCCGGGATTGGTTCCTGCCTTGTGCCCTGTGTTGGCTGGGATTGGCTCCAGGAGACCACCGTGACCCTGTGTTCGGATTCAGCGGGTTGGATAATGGATGAATATTTAAATAGGCAAAACTCTCAGATGAGTCAGGGTGGGGCTGTAGGTGTGAACATCTGTGTTAAAATTCACACTGATTTTAATTTAAAAAACTAAATGCGTAGAACTTTGCTTACAAACATTTTTATGCATATGCACATTTCTAATTTTTTCCCATATGCCATGTTTTAGTGAGGAGTTATGAGACCCCTTGTGATCCTTAGTGTACTTAATTTAATTAATTATTTATATTTGTTTTTACTGACCACAATTTGAATTAGACCTTTTTTGGAAGGAGCTATGTAAATAAGAGGTAAGACACAAAAGTAAATGGACTGGGCTTGGGGCTTTCCTGGAAAACCATCTGGAGGTTGGCCAGACGTGAATCATAGAACTATATCCTCTCATACATGCCCTTCAAACCGCCAACCTGCTAGGTGTATCCTGTGAAAAGCCCAGTCAGTATTTGCACAACAATCGGTACACGAGTTGCCACGATAATGTTAGGTGGGGAAAAAAAAAAAAAAAATCAAATAGCGAATCAACATCAAATTTCTCACAAATATTCTTTTTCCATAAAGTAGTTTTTCACTGACAAAAACATTCCTGTCTGCAATCATCCTCCGTATTCGCCCAATTTAGCTCCCTGTGATTTTTACTTGTTCCCGAAGATCAAAAGTGACCTGAAGGGAACACATATTTCTTCAATGGATAAAGTGAAGACAGAAACGGCAAGCCTATTGAAGAGCCTCAAGCAAGAAGACTTCCAGCACTGTTTCAATCAATGGAAGATAAATATGAAGCAGTGTAGAGATTGGTAGGGGACGTATATAGAAGGTGACAATGTTTAGAATGCTGTAATTCATCAATAAATATATTTTTTTATCAATCCAGTTATTTTTATGTCTCACCTAGTACATTTTGTTGTTGTTCATTAAGGATTACTATGTTTATGTCTTGTTTAGATTATAATTGTGGTTATATAAGGGATGTTTTTCACTATTTCCTAACTTATGCCACGTTCCATTTGTCTCAGATGTTGGACATTGAAGCTGGGAAGTTGACCAGGTTCCAGTAAAACATTTGGAAAACCAATATGAACGTGTCCAGGAAAACCTCTGTTGTGCTTGCTCCATCCAAATAAATAGCAGGTGATAGCGCATTACGTGGTATTTTGTGTATCAGTCCATGTCAAATCAATCAATGGCCCATGCACTTTGGATTCAAACAATTCTGGAAAAATTACCAGGTGTACCTTTGTTATTTAGAAGATACCTTGCAATTTTTTTTGATGCAAGATCAATACTTTCCAATACACAGCCAGTTTACCAAGGGGAGGGTTGTGTCGATTTTATCCGGAATAATTTTTTTCATCAAATTTCACAAGTCCATAACTCAGTAACCAAACCACAGAGCACGCTCAGAGTTTGCATGCTGGTACATTAATTGGTATAGTATGTGACAAAATTAAAACATTTGGCCCAGATGACTGTGTAAGGTCAAAGCATCCCCTTGAAACTGACCAAAATTGAATTTGAGTTTTTGGCTTGGCTGTGTTTAGGCCTCAGAAACACATTTTTAACCAACATTGACTTTAAATTGTTTGCCTTATTCAGATAACTATATAGGGTTTCTCAAAAAGCAATAAACAGTAAAGTAACTATCAAGGTTTGAAGAACAGAAATCTCAAATCCAATATGAGATTGGGTTTCACATTCAGAGCACCCTAGTGGCATGTGGGAATGTGCACATAATTTTTATAGTACTTTACATTTATTCTACATTGTCCCTACTTTCACAAGACACGGACCTTACTTTTCTTATGCAAATCTTTATTGTGTAATTTACATCCTAAACATAGGCCAATTGCACTATGTATCAATAAAGGTAATCATTGAGTTTTCAATCAGTTATCAAAAAGGTCAAATTTTTTTCATATCAAATGATGATGTCCTATCTGATGTTCCTGAACAGAGAATGAGATTCTTTATGGCCAAAAGAGTATCTGGTACTCGAGAATACCGCTGTTACATCCCTACAGAAGATGGCAAACTCAAAGTCAGCTGGGTGTCTGGTGAAGACAGTCACTTGATTGTCTGAATATTCACCACTGAAGCAGCAGCTGAGATCCTAGCTCTCACGATCACATTCCTGATCAGATGTGTACCTCACATTAGACAAGTGTCCTATTGGAAGCTATGTTGGGAGCATGTATGATCAGAAGCTGTATTGGTGTGATTCGTGACAAGAGAGAAGCGGAATCAGACATCCTGATGTGTTTCATGCATCCAAACTATCCTGCACAGTCTTTCCATTGGCCACCTAGAGACGGTATTTGTTATGTGTCATTACAGTGTGTCACTGCTAAGTGCACCTACAACGGTCAGTGGGAGGAAGTACCATCTTGCTCTAAAACACAAACATGCCCTACACTCTGCAATTCAATTGAAACAGAAATGAAATGGGTCACATTCCTGCTTTTGCAATACCAAGACGTTAACATTTCATTTTACTTACTCTTATTTTTAATGATAAATCAACCAGCTGTTGTTCATGTGTTGTGCTTAATGTGCCTCTGGCGATTTATTTTTTTTCCCCATTAAGCCTATATTTAAGTTAGTGATGAAAAACTTGATGATTACCATTACTGACAAATGGTGAATTTAACCCATGTTTAGAATGGAAAATAACAATGAAAAATTTGCATAAGAAAAGTAACAAATGTTTTTTGAGAAAGAAGGGACCATGTAGGATGTGGGAAAAAATATTTTTAAAATGTCTGGACATTCCCACATTACATTAAGCTGGTCTGAAAATTAGACCCAAAATGATTCTTTCACATTTGAGAGGTCTGCTGGTCAAAATCTGATACAGTTTCTTGTTGTTTATAACCTGTTGAAAAGCCCTGTGTAGGTATATAAACACGGAAACAATCTGAGCAGGATGTATCGGTTAGAAGCATGCTTTCTGAAAGTCTAAACATGGCAAAGCCAAAGATGCTATATATTTTTTTTCCACAGTTCTGAAGGTCTGCTGTTACCAAGTGGTGTCATTTGAACCAAACAGTTACGTACTATACCTACAGTGCATCTGGAAAGTATTCACAGCGCATCACCTTTTCCACATTTTCTTATGTTACAGCCTTATTCCAAAATGGATTAAATTCATTTTTTTCCTCAGAATTCTACACACAACATCCCATAATAACAATGTGAAAAAAGTTTACTTGAGATTTTTGCAAATTTATTAAAAATAAAAAAATTGAGAAAGCACATGTACATAAGTATTCACAGCCTTTGCCATGAAGCTCAAAATTGAGCTCAGGTGCACCCTGTTTCCCCTGATCATCCTTGAGAGTCAAAGGAATTATCTGTAGACCTCCGAGACAGGATTGTCTCGAGGCACAAATCTGGGGAAGGTTACAGAAAAATTTCTGCTGCTTTGAAGGTCCCAATGAGCACAGTGGTCTCCATCATCCGTAAGTGGAAGAAGTTCGAAACCACCAGGACTCTTCCTAGAGCTTGCCTGCCATCTAAACTGAGCAATCGGGGGAGAAGGGCCTTAGTCAGGGAGGTGACCAAGAACCCAATGGTCACTCTGTCAGAGCTCCAGAGGTCCTCTGTGGAGAGAGGAGAACCTTCCACAAGGACAACCATCTCTGCAGCAATCCACCAATCAGGTCTGTATGGTAGAGTGGCCAGACAGAAGCCACTCCTTAGTAAAAGGCACATGGCAGCCCGCCTGGAGTTTGCCAAAAGGCACCTGAAGGACTCTCAGACCATGAGAAAGAAAATTCTCTGGTCTGATGAGACAAAGACTGAACTCTTTGGTGTGAATGCCAGGCGTCACGTTTGGAGGAAACCAGGAACCGCTCATCACCAGGCCAATACCATCCCTACAGTGAAGCATGGTGGTGGCAGCATCATGCTGTGGGGATGTTTTTCAGTGGCAGGGACTGGGAGACTAGTCAGGATAAAGGGAAAAATGACTGCAGCAATGTACAGAGACATCCTGGATGAAATCCTGCTCCAGAGCACTCTTGACCTCAGACTGGGGCAACAGTTCATCTTTCAGCAGGACAACGACCCTAAGCACACAGCCAAGATATCAAAAGAGTGGCTTCAGGACAACTCTGTGAATGTCCTTGAGTGGCCCAGCCAGAGTCCAGACTTGAATCCGATTGAAGATCTCTGGAGCGATCTTAAAATGGCTGTGCACCGACGCTTCCCATCCAACCCGATGGAGCTTGAGAGGTGCTGCAAAGAGGAATGGGCGAAACTGGCCAAGGATAGGTGTGCCAAGCTTGTGGCATCATATTCAAAAAGACTTGAGGCTGTAATTGCTGGCAAAGGTGTATCTACAAAGTATTGAGCAAAGGCTGTGAATACTTACAGTGGTGTGAAAAACTATTTGCCCCCTTCCTGATTTCTTATTCTTTTGCATGTTTGTCACACAAAATGTTTCTGATCATCAAACACATTTAACCATTAGTCAAATATAACACAAGTAAACACAAAATGCAGTTTTTAAATGATGGTTTTTATTATTTAGGGAGAAAAAAAATCCAAACCTACATGGCCCTGTGTGAAAAAGTAATTGCCCCCTTGTTAAAAAATAACCTAACTGTGGTGTATCACACCTGAGTTCAATTTCCGTAGCCACCCCCAGGCCTGATTACTGCCACACCTGTTTCAATCAAGAAATCACTTAAATAGGAGCTGCCTGACACAGAGAAGTAGACCAAAAGCACCTCAAAAGCTAGACATCATGCCAAGATCCAAAGAAATTCAGGAACAAATGAGAACAGAAGTAATTGAGATCTATCAGTCTGGTAAAGGTTATAAAGCCATTTCTAAAGCTTTGGGACTCCAGCGAACCACAGTGAGAGCCATTATCCACAAATGGCAAAAACATGGAACAGTGGTGAACCTTCCCAGGAGTGGCCGGCCGACCAAAATTACCCCAAGAGCGCAGAGACGACTCATCCGAGAGGTCACAAAAGACCCCAGGACAACGTCTAAAGAACTGCAGGCCTCACTTGCCTCAATTAAGGTCAGTGTTCACGACTCCACCATAAGAAAGAGACTGGGCAAAAACGGCCTGCATGGCAGATTTCCAAGACGCAAACCACTGTTAAGCAAAAAGAACATTAGGGCTCGTCTCAATTTTGCTAAGAAACATCTCAATGATTGCCAAGACTTTTGGGAAAACACCTTGTGGACTGATGAGACAAAAGTTGAACTTTTTGGAAGGCAAATGTCCCGTTACATCTGGCGTAAAAGGAACACAGCATTTCAGAAAAAGAACATCATACCAACAGTAAAATATGGTGGTGGTAGTGTGATGGTCTGGGGTTTTTGTTGTTTTGCTGCTTCAGGACCTGGAAGGCTTGCTGTGATAGATGGAACCATGAATTCTACTGTCTACCAAAAAATCCTGAAGGAGAATGTCCGGCCATCTGTTCGTCAACTCAAGCTGAAGCGATCTTGGGTGCTGCAACAGGACAATGACCCAAAACACACCAGCAAATCCACCTCTGAATGGCTGAAGAAAAACAAAATGAAGACTTTGGAGTGGCCTAGTCAAAGTCCTGACCTGAATCCAATTGAGATGCTATGGCATGACCTTAAAAAGGCGGTTCATGCTAGAAAACCCTCAAATAAAGCTGAATTACAACAATTTTGCAAAGATGAGTGGGCCAAAATTCCTCCAGAGCGCTGTAACAGACTCATTGCAAGTTATCGCAAACGCTTGATTGCAGTTATTGCTGCTAAGGGTGGCCCAACCAGTTATTAGGTTCAGGGGGCAATTACTTTTTCACACAGGGCCATGTAGGTTTGGATTTTTTTTTCTCCCTAAATAATAAAAACCACCATTTACAAACTGCATTTGTGTTTACTTGTGTTATATTTGACTAATGGTTAAATGTGTTTGATGATCAGAAACATTTTGTGTGACAAACATGCAAAAGAATAAGAAATCAGGAAGGGGGCAAATAGTTTTTCACACCACTGTATGTACATGTGATTTCTCAGTTTTTTCATTTTTAATAAATTTGCAAAAACCTCAAGTAAACTTTTTTCACGTTGTCATTATGGGGTGTTGTGTGTAGAATTCTAAGGAAAAAAATGAATTTAATCCATTTTGAAATAAGGCTGTAACATAACAAAATGTGGAAAAAGTTATGTGCTATGAATGCTTTCTGGATGCACTAAATAAAGGTACCAGTATGCAGCATTTGAGCCTGCTAGGTGGTTTAGTTCTTGAGATATGGTCTTGTGAAACTGGTGAAAAAAATCTGTTGATCTGACATGGAATGGCCCTTCTGTATCTAAACACCACAGCAACGTTCCCACAGATTGAAGATGGACAGTGCTTATAAACAGTATAATACCACAGCTTTCACTAAAGTTCGTGGTGTACATAACCATTTTGGATTGCCATCATAATTTGAAGTTGTACACACCCAGACCTGACAGACTAGCCCAGAGTTTCCAAGTTGGAAATCCAACTTTAGAGGGCATTTCAGTTAAAAGTTGTGACTAGGAACTCTCAAATTCCAACTTCCCACTTCAAATGGAATGCAGCATTAGACCAAGCAAGCACCACACATTAAATTTGGAATGAAGTTTACTAATTTTCTCATTATTTATTGATTAATGTTGTAAGTTGCTTTGGATAAAGGTGTCAGCCAAATAAGTAAATGTAATGCAGCGTTTCCCAACTTTTGTGTTTTTATGATCCAATTTCTGACATGCCAGTGTGTCCGTGACCTCGATCCCCGTCCCTACCACCCAATGCCTCCACCAATATTAGAATAGCCCATACACCGTTTAGTATTACCCAACAGATGAGTCAATTTTCAAGAATTTATGGCAAACCAGGCAAGGTGAATCTATCCTGATTGTCAAACTAGGGATGTGGGGTGGTCCCCCTCTGTGAATCATGCCTGAGCGTCAAACCGGGTGGTGGGGGGATTGATCACTGATCACCAGAGTGTCAGATGAATGAAGTTCAATCAACAATGCTTTTTCTCCTTAGTGAATTGAGCTTGATCGTCAGAGCATGGGTTGGTGATATTTTCCAGTAACAGCCACAACTAACCAGTGATGTTGCCACTGTGAATTGAGCACAATTGTTGGAGCACTCGAGATTGGGTTTGTTGGAGGTTCTTCTCTTCGATTGGGTACAGCATTTTGTCTGAGGTCAGCCGTGGCTTACCTGCAATACCACTGAATTAATACAGTATGTTTGTGTTTTAAGCATCATTTATGAAATTATTTTGGAACAATGCTTTCATCACGGGGCACCCCTGTTCAAAGTTACAGGACATGGATGTAAACGATTTCAGAGGGAGGGTGAGGGATCCCTTACATAACCTGTAGATACAAATGTGTATTACAACGGAGTAGCTAGTGGGGAACCCATTGCGAGAGACAGCTGGGAACCTTGCCCGGCTGGGACGCCCTCAGCCTCAAAGGACAGGATGAGGCAGCATGCATAGTACTTTCAGCCAACTAAATATTCAGCAGAAGTAGGTCAAGAAAAGCTATTGGAGATCCTTTACACATCCTGTATAATGCCTGTGACTGTGACACAAGTCAGAAGTTCTTTCTTTTAACTTTTTTTCTTTTTAGTCATTCTGGTGTGTGTTCAGATCATAATGTGTATATCTATCTATTTATGGATTAATTAATTTAAAGAACTTCTGTAAAAAGCCAAATGTTTCCCTGGTAAGATAAAGTTCTATCTATTTATTTACTTATTTGTGTTCCCTCAGGCATCACCTGAAAACTGCTTCTGAACTGTGTGAGTTGAGAACCGTAGCTCTAGTAAATAACTGTACTGATATAGGACTACTTTTATGCAACAATAAAATAACTTTTTAAAGTTATGCTTATGTAAAAAAGTATCTGAGACAATTTAAAGACATTATCTGATACTGGACACATTTTTTATCCTATTTAAAATTATGCCAACCTTGCCAGGACTGCTGTAGCTCCGAGTTTGAAAACCACAGAGATAAAGAACAAAGCCTACCTAGCTTGTCTCATATTTTTTCCTTTAAGAATTTTAATACACAAACAATTTTTGTGATCAAAGAAAAAAGCTAAATAAATGACTAGCCACACTTGGTGCACCATTCATCTAAGATTAATTTGACCAAATTCTATCCATTTGAATCTGAACAAAATGTGCAAGAGTAGAACTGACTTGACTCTGGAAAGTCATGTTATGACACAGTGCCTAAATTGATACCTTAGATGTCTATCTGCAAAATGGACTGCAGAAAACTGAATATTTTATTTGGTAACGCTTCTTGTGATTGATGCATTCACACACTTTTTACTGGTCATTTTAAGGTTGTAGTAGGTAAACAATGTGGAACTAAACATTAAATATATTGGATAATACAGTCCAATAAATATGTGAACGTGTCTTCACAGATAATGGGATGGGCCCGTTTATTAACCTATACAGTTTTCATAAATAGGCTGTCCACCTACTGAGCTCACAAAATCTAGTGTTAAAGTCATGGGGATATTGGACACACCCAGTAGCAGCGCATGCTAGGCAAAACACAGTACCAGAGCGTTAGCCAATCCATCCGCACACACTGAGCAAATTTAGAGATGCCGGTGAATTTATTAGTGATATTTTTGGCCTTTACATGATATTAATGTGCAGGGCACATTACTGCACAAATGCATGTTATAATTGTTTTACCATAGAGGAAAACCCTGCACACTTGGCACACAGCAAAATGGGAAATGTCATACAGTTAGGTCCATAAATATTTGGACAAAGACTTTTTTCTAATTTTAGTTCTGTACATTACCACAATAAATTTTAAATGAAACAACTCAGATGCAGTTGAAGTGCAGACTTTCAGCTTTAATTCAGTGGGGTGAACAAAACAATTGCATAAAAATGTGAGGCAACTTAAAGCATTTTTAATATAGCGAGGTGCAGACCATACATACCCCTTTTCAAAGCTGTGAAACGCCAGTGAAAAGATGCATTGTAAACCACAAATCTAAATTTTAAATTCCAAAATTCTTTTGTCCGTTTTCACATTATATTCACCATCCTTTACAAACAGTACAAAACACATTTAAAACAATAAAATGTTAATATAGATAAAGAAAATATTGGTCATGACGTTTTCATCTCAGGACCTACAGCAAATAAGTAAAACGGTAGCGTGTAAGAATTCTCTGAAATAGATTAAAGTGTGGGAAATACAAAAACTTGGTTTATTCTTAAGTCGAGCGTATTAAATCGCTTTTTTAAAAACATTTTTGAATTTCTTTTCCTGTAGCGTTTGGACTGTAATATTTTCACGCTGAACAATCAACTTGAAAGTTGTGTACTTTTATTATGACCCACAAACTTAAATGTCTTTAGAAATTTCCAGACTCAGTTCAAAGTTTATTTAAATACCTTTCACAAATCATTTTTCAGATATGAAAATAAACATTCTATATTTATCTGCGCAAACTCTTAATACACACAGCAGGAAAAAGGGAAATAAAAGGAAATAAGCGACCCGTGTTGAAAATAACAGCGTCGCCAAAAGACTAATAAACACACATACAAAATCATTCTTTTTTTCTTACTTGTGCTGCCTTCGTAAAGCTGGCCATGGTCATTAACAGTTATACGCTACCAATACGCGTTAAATGATCTACATTCCATTAATTCCTTCTGAAACAAAAATCCACTTGACCTCAGCGTGACAACTAGTCCTACACCTTAAACAATCCTTCAGGAAACACTGTTCAAACATAGGAACTACTATTTAAAACTGATTAAAAAACTAAATAAAACGGGTTACATAAACTTTTATAGAGTTTCCAATATAAATATTTTTAATCGTGCGTAATTATGTGTTAGGAATATTTTTTCTTTTGCTTTATAATTATCCACGGCAATTAATAAGTCGAAAAGCAGTGTTTACCATCGGAAGTATTTTTCTGTACGTCGAGGAAAAGGAAAATCGTTTTCACAAGAACGCGGGAAATGTTCATTTTTACTAAGTATTTGAAATGTGTTTACTGTCTTTAAGACGTTCGCGCAATTAAATGCCCATTTTCATTGAAGAATGGATAGGTACGTGTTATGTATCGTTTGCAGTTCTCCAGGACAGAGCGGAGGCGAGCTGAAATGCGCTGAAGGTGAGGTTTTGCTATAATTGTATTCGGCTTTAATTTAAGAGAACTGTTTTTAAGTTGAGGTTAGCGGTAACTGAGTTCGTCGTCACAGTTTATATTTTCATTAGATATCACGACATCATGTCGGCAGACACTGTGTCTATGCATTAGTTGCAAACTAAGGTGAAATTAAATAACAGTTAAACATATGATGTTTTGGTTACGCAGATATATTTTCAAAATAGATAAATGGTAACTTAATTAGCTAAACCGCCTTGGTTTTGATAATTGTATGCTACATGACAGTCAATGACAGCTTAAACTCCAGTAGTGGTGAAGCGAAAATACTGTGTGTGTGTGCGTGCGCGCGCGCCCCCGCGTACATATATATGTACAGTATATGTGTGTGTATATATATTATGTGTGTATATATATTATGTGTGTATATATATATATATATATATATATATATATATATATATATATATATATATAGATATATATACACACACACACACACACACGTGTGTATATACTGTATATTGCTCTCCACTTTTATTGGCACTCCTTGTTAAAATTAGTAAGAAGGGTTGAAAAAAATCAGTTTGCTAAAGAACCATCATCTTGCACTGAAAAATGAGAAACGTGATTTTCAATTGAAACAAGTTAATTCGAAGAAAAACCAACGCCTCCTCAAGAAATATATGCACAGTGCTCAAAAAATTAAGAGAGCACGTAAATCACACATTGGATCTCGATGAACGAAATATTCAAGTAGTATTTCTTTACTGAGTAATACTGAGTAATATTGTGTAATTCGTTAAGAGCAAAATGATGTAGCAGTGGTCAGTGGAATGCAAAATCACCCACCCATTTAGGGCTGGATGCAACATCACACTTACAATCAAAATCAAAAATTGAAATCACAGGCTGATCCAACTTGCATGAATTTTATTATGGCAGCTCATAATGTGACTCAGTAGTGTGTATGGCCTCAGCATAGCATGCCTGTATGTGCTGCCAACAATGTCTGGGCATGCTCCTGATTAGATGGCAGATGGTGTCCAGGGGGATCTCCTCATAGACCTGGATCAGGGCATCAGTGAACTATTGGACAGTCTGTGGTGCTACTTGGCGGCATTTTTCAGTTGGATTCCCGTTTGGGGAACGTGTGGTCCAGTCAATGGCATCAATGTCTTTGTCATCCAGAAACTGCCTACACACTGCCTGGACACGTGAGGCTGGGCATTGTCCTACAACAGGAAGAACCCAGGGCCCACTGCACGAGCCTAAGATCTGACAGTGGCTCTAAGGATTTCATCCTAGTACTTAAAAGCAGTCAAGGTACTGTTGCCTAACACGTGGAGTTCTGTGTCACCCTCCAAGAATATGCCTCCCCAGACCTTCACTGACCTCTCCACCAAATGCATAATATTCACCATGGTGTCTCCAGACTCTTTCATGTCTGTGACATGTGCACAGTGTGAACCTGCTCTCATCTGTGAAAAGAACAGGGCGCCAATGGCAGATCTGCCAATTATGGTATTTTTCTGGCAAATGCCAATCAAGCTGCATGGTGAGGGGCTGTGAGCACAGGTCCCGCTAGAGATCACTGGGCCACCCTCATGGAGCCTGTTTCTAACAGTTTGGTCAAAAACATGCACACCAGTAGCCAGTTGGAGGTCATTTTGTAGGGCACTGGCAGTGCTCCTCCTGTTCCTTGCAGAAAGGAGAAGATTCCCAGTCCTGCTGCTGGGTTAATGCCCTTCAATGGCCCTGTCCAGCTGTCCTGATATAACGGCCCTTCTCCTGGTATCTCCTCTGTGCTCTTGAGACTGTGCAGGGAGACACAGGAAACCTTGCAACGGCACGTATGGATGTGCCATCCTGGAGTAGCTGGACTACCTGTGCAACCTAAATCTGCTGCATGTAAGTGAACGTGCTACCAGTAGTGAAAAAGACACTAGCAAAATGCCAATCTAGAGAAGAATCAATCAGGAAGGATAAGCAGAGAGCAATTGGCTGTAGCTACCAACAGCAAAATCATTCCCATTTTAGTGGTTTTCTTGCTGTTGCCTCTCCATTGTGCCTTTTGTCACTTCCATTTGCACCAAAGCAGGAGAAGATGATTCACAACTGCTTATGCTTCCTAACTGGACAGATTGATATCCCTGAAACGTAACTGACTTAGTGTTAGCCTGTGATGATTAAGTGCCCCCTTAATATATACCCCTCATCTCTCCTTTGCACATGCCCAAACCATCTGAATGAAGCCTCTTTCACTTTGTCACCAAACTGTCATACTGTACCTATATACTCTCTCTAATATACTCATTCCTAATCCTGTTTACCCTCGTTACTCAGAGTATAAATCGTTGCATCTTCAACTCTGCCATTTTCAGCTTTTCCTCTGCTCTTTTCATCAGTGCCACCATCTCCAAACCATATAACATAGCTAGTATCGCTACCATTTTTAGACCTTCCCTTTCACTCTTGCAGATACTCATCACAAATCACTCCTGTCACTCTTCTCCACCCTGTCCACCCTGACTGCACTCTCTTCTTCACCTCTCTGTTGCACTCTCCATTGCTTTGGACTGCTAAACCCAAATATTTAAATTTGTCTACCTTCACCACCTCTTCTTGCAATCTCACCTTTCCACCACCTTTCCTCTTATTAATTCACATGTACTCCGTCTTACTCCTACTGACTTCCATTCCCCAGTGCGCACCTCCGCCTCTCCAAGTTTGCCTCAACATGCTGTCTACTCTCACTACAGATGACAGTGTCATCCACTAACATCATAGTCCACAGAGACGCCTGTCTGACCTCATCTGTCAACCTGTCCATCACCCTCATGTAATTTTCTGCTACTCTTGACTTGCTCATACAGTACCATAACTCCTTTTTTGGCACCCTGTCATATGCTTTCTCTAAGTCCACAAACACACAATCCAATTCCTTCTGACCTTCTCTGTACTGCTCTATCAATACTCTTAAAGCAAAATCACATCTATAATACTCTCTCCTGGCCTGAAACCATATTGCTGGTCACAGTCCCCACCTTTTCTCTCCTCCTAGCATCCATCACTTTTTTCCATATCTTCATGGTGTTTCTGATGAGCTTTATACCCTGTAGTTACTACAGCTCTGCACATCTCCCTTATTCTTGAAAATTCGTACTGATATGCTTCTTCTCCGCTCCTCAGGAATCTTCTCGCTTTTCAAGATTTTGTTAAGCAATCTAGTTAGAAACTCTGCTGCTATCTCACCTAAACATCTTCATGCCTGTACTGGTTTATCATTCGGGCCAACTGCTTTTTCACTTTTCATTCTCTTCATATCCTCCCTCACTTCAGCCTTTCTGAACCCCGGTACTTTGTGATTTTACCGTCTCCACTTCATCCAACCTACACACTTGCTCATTTTCTATTTTCATAAGTTCTTCAAAGTACTCCTTCCACCTTTTCGACACACACTCGCTACTTGTCAGCAAATTTTCATCTGCATCCTTCATCACCCTGACCTGTAGCACACCTTTCTGTTTGATCCCACTCCCTGGCCAATTGGTGCAAGTGCTTTTCTCCTTCCTTTGTGTCCAGCTTCTCATATAGCTTGACATATGCCTTTTCCTTAGTCTTCATCTTGAGCTGCATCTCTTTGTACACCTGTTAAAAGTGATAATGTGCTTTTCTAGAAGCATTATCATTGTTAAAGCTATAGGTTGCAGTAGTTCCCAATTACAGTAAAGCATAATATCTAAACTAACACCTACATTCAATAGTGATTTTTCCAAACTGACAGTATCTGACTTAATTGAATAGTTAAACAATATGAATATAGTAGAAGTATTTGGAAGACACTATAACAAGCAACTCCATTGTGTTCCATCTGCTGTCTCAGGGGCCCAAAATTTGCTACTGAGTCAAGGAAACTAAACCTGACAATGTTCTCACTGGGTTTATTTTCAGGATTGAGAATTGCTGGTAGATTGTATGAGCTTCTGAAAGAGAACTGCAGGAACTCGGTTAACTCAGAGTTATCATATTTTCCAGGTACTGCTTTTTTTTTTTTCTATTCTTTTTTTTTTTTTTTTAACAGTCCCTATAAATGTAAAATTTGTGAACATGAAAATGTATATTATTAAGATATTTAACTTGTGATTAAAACCACATTCATTATTTTAACAAAAAATCTTGCATGGATTTAGTTGTTTAATTACATGTAATTGGACTATTACATTAATATGATAGTGTATCCTAAGCAGTATTTTTCCTTATATGTCTTGCATGAACATGTGATTCATAGTTGTAATAGCATGTTCTGTATGAATCCTTCAAAGAAACTATGGCTCAATTAAATAGAGGTGAAATAAATCCTTTTTTGACCTGCAAATTAAGGGATGTGCACTCCCTTAGGAGTGCTGCATCTGTTTTGTTATTATAGAGATCTAGTCGTTGCTTCCAGGTTTTCATAACTTAAATAAACAAATTATATTCTTTTGATAGTTAATCATTTGGTAAAATCAATGTCATTGCAGTCAACATTGCCCTACCATTAAAAACATAATTATTATACCTAGACCACACAGCCTGTGGCATGATAAAGTTTACTTTTTTCAGAAAGTTTTCAGACCCCTTCATTTTCCTAACATTTTTCTATGTTGCAGCCTTGTGCTAAAATTGTATAAATTAATTTTTTTTCTCTTATTAAGCAACACTCAGTACTCCAGAGTGAGAAAGCAAAAAAACTGATTTTAGAAGCTCTGAAGGCATTTTTAAGAGGACAAATTATTTAATATCCTTCTCTCAAAAATAAACTGGAAACCAAGAAGGCATCTGAGTTAATCAGCGAAATTACCAGAATAGATCTAGAATACACTGGGTCTCAAAATGAGGCACTCTATAGGAAAAGACAGGTTTTGCAATCCCAATTTAACCTCTTGACTACTAAAAAAAAAAAACGGAATAGCTTATCTTTAAATTGCAATATCATTATTATGAACACGGAGAAATGGTCAACAAATCCTGTAATAACAGCAATTAACAACACAGATGGAGATTAAATTGACCATAAAAATATAATTTGCACATTTAGAGAGTACTAAAAGTCCTTATATTTTAAAGTTTAAAGAAGATAAGACACAACAAAAAAAAAAATAAAATTACAAAACAGAAATATCATGAAGGCAGAACTATTCAGACCCAATGCTATGACACCGAAATTTAGAACAATTGCATCACATTCTGTTGGTCATCATTTTGATGTTTCTAAACCTTGTTTGGAGCTCTCCTGTGGTCAAACCAATTGATTGGACTTGACTGGGAAAGGCACACACCCGTCTATAAGGTCCCACATTCGGCCATGTGTCTCAGAGCAAAAATCAAGCTATGATTTTGAAAGTATGGCCCGCCGGCCTTACAGCCAGAATTGTTTTGAGGCACATATTTAGGGAAGGCTACAAAGAATCCTGCGGCACTAATGCTGAAGGTTCCCAAGAGCACAGTTGCCTTCAGACTTCTTAAATGGAAGAAGTTTGGAAATCAAGGACTCTTACAGAGCTACCCCCTGTCCAAACTGAGCAATTGTAGGAGAAGGGCCATGATACTAGGGGTGACAAAGAATCTGATGTTCAGTCTGGCTGAGCTGCAGAGAACCTGGGAGAAACTTCCAGAAAGACGACCATCATTGCAACACTTCACTGATTGGAGCTTTAAAACTGAGTAACCAGACAGATGCCTCTCCCTGGTTAAAGACACATTGACGTTTGCTTGTAGTTTGCAAAAAGGTACCTAATGGACTACCAGACTGTGAGAAACAAGATTCTTTGATCTGGTGAAGCCAAGTAAAGTGTCATGTCTGGAGGAAACCAGGCCTTGCTCATCACCTGTGCAATACTATTACAACAGTGAAGCATGGTGTTCCCAGCATCTTGCTGTGGGGTTGTTTTATTGAAACAGGGAGATGAGACAGGGTGGAGAGAAAGCTGAATGGAGAAAAGCACAGAGATATCCTTAATGTAAACCTGAGGTTCAATTTCCAATAGGACGGTAACTGTAAGCATGAATTAAAGACGACACAGGAGTGGCTTATAGACAACTCTGGGAATGTCATTGATTTGCCCAGCCAGAACCTGGGTTTGAACCCAATAAAAAAACTTTGGTGAGACTTGAAAAGAACTGTCTACAGACTGTCTGTCCATCCAACCTGTCACAGCTTTAGAGAATCTTCAGAGATGAATGGCAGAAAACTCCCAAAATCAGGTGTCAAAGCTTCTCATGCCATACCCAAGAAGACTTCAAACTGTAATCGTTGCTATAGGAACTTCAGCAAAGTCAATATGATATTTCTGTTTTTAAATTTTAATAACTCTGCAAAAGTTTCTAAAACATAAAAATAAGTTTTCTATAAGAATGCAAAACCAAACCATGAGAGGTTTGGTGCATGTGAGTGTGTGCGCGCACACAAATGCTGGGTATTGATCATAAGTTGTTTAATACAGATTCAGGACAAATGACAGAGTAACTTAAGAACTGAAGATGGCAAACTGATAACAGTGTGTTTTTTTGAGAGTTAAAATGCATTTCAAACAAAATTTTCAAACAACTTTTGGGCTTTTTTGATGAAGAAGAATCTTTGCACTTATAATGTAACCAAAGTGCATGTAATGGAAGTACTACATGATGGACTTAGCCAATTGATCTTTCAATATTACAATGGTTTATTACTGTTCATAAAAGTTAAGATGTGATGATGGATACAGCTATAGTTATGCTTGATCTAGTATTACATTTTTTTATCAATAATTTAAAACACTGGACATTTTGTTATTACTATGATGAGCTTTAACCTTAAAGTTTAAAAGTCCATAAATACACACACACACACATATATTGTAATTTTTATGTTTGCATATATTTGGCTTTTTATTAGCTTTTTTGTTTTTGAGCTGTATATTTGAAAGTGTGCTTGTTAAAGTTGATCACATTAAAGTAATAATTAAAAGCTAATTAATGTGTTTCTTGTCTTTTTAGCTTGTTCTTTAACTGGCATTCCTGTTTTACAAAAGTCATTTTTTGCCATTCAAGTAATCAATGGTTTTTCACAGGTAAATAAACTTTAATTACCTAAATATGAAATTAGGGGATATAGACTTTGGATATCCACAGTGTGTTTGTATATGTATACACACATTTACTACTCATATACAGACAGTCACCAAGAAAAGGCATGTTGGAAGTTTTCACATTCAAAGATTTTGGAGTCCACTTTATTTTAGTGAAAAAAGGAAATGGTAATTTTTAAGAAAATATTTTAAAAGTGAAAAAGCCTTGGTTGCAAAAGTGTTTACAACCTTTAATATTTTCTCATTGAACCATTTTTAGCTCTCATTACAATAGCAGATAACCTTGGATAAGTCATCTATACAGTAATCCCTCGCTATATCGCGCTTTGACTTTCGCGGCTTCACTCTATCGCGGATTTTATATGTAAGCATATTTAAATATATATCGCGGATTTTTTGCAGGTTCGCGGATTTCTGTGGACAATGGGTCTTTTAATTTCTGGTACACGCTTCCTCAGTTGGTTTGCCCAGTTGATTTCATACAAGGGACGCTATTGGCAGCTGGCTGAGAAGCTACCCAACCACAGCGGGTATTATGTATTAAATAAAACTCCTCAAATATATTGTGAGCACGGGGGCTGTTCGGACCCCTAGAGTACATGGCCGCTCCTCAAAAAACGCTGAAAGATTACCTTCACTGTGCTCCCTTCTTTGCTGGGCTTACATGTGGCTGCTTTGCAAGCGATATGCTTCCCGCATGGTGCTTCCCATACTTAAAAGATCAAACAGCACGTATTGATTTTTGATTGTTTGCTTTCCTCTCTCTCTCTCTCTCTCTCTCTCTCTCTCGCTCTGATGGAGGGGTTGTGAGCAGAGGGGCTGTTCGCATACTGGCCTAAAGGATACGGACGCTCCTCTAAAAAATGCTGAAAAATGCTTGCTCCCTTCCTTGCAGCTACTTTGTCCGGCAGTGCTTCGCATACTTAAAAGCTGTTTGCTTTTTTTCTCTCTCTCTCTCTCTCTCTCTCTGATGCGCACTCCATTGAAGAGGAAGATATGTTTGCATTCTTTTAATTGTGAGACGGAACTGTCATCTCTGTCTTGTCATGGGGCACAGTTTAAACTTTTGAAAAGGAGACAAATGTTTGTTTGCAGTGTTTGAATAAAGTTCCTGTCTCTCTACAACCTTCTGTGTTTCTGTGCAAATCTGTGACCCAAGCATGACAATATAAAAATAATCATATAAACATATGGTTTCTACTTCGCGGATTTTCACCTTTCGCGGGGGGGTCTGGAACGCAACCCCTGCGATGGAGGAGGGATTACTGTAAACCCAGTACAGCTGGATTTTGCTGTTTTTCCTTAGTGTTTATGGAACAGCTAAAGCTTAATCATATTTTAAAATATTGGTGGAGGATTGGTGTTGTCTGTGCATATCCATCCTCAGGAGAATCTAAAACTTTTCTATACCTTTGAGGTCTGCTATATTTATCTATTATTCTAAGCCATTCCTTCCTTTAGTTGTGCTTTGAATCATTATTTCTTTGGACAGTTAATTTTTTCTTAAGCTTTCCAGCAGAAGGTAGCAGGTTTGCTAACAAGTATTTGACATGTAGAACTGTTAATGTGATTGTCTACACTGACCAGTGCTTTTGTCTCTGCTGAAGAGAAGCAGAACCATTGAGTCTGCCACTGCCATGGTTGATGGTAGATACGAGGCATTTGGGGTATAACCTGTATAGGTTTTGCATCATACACATCTTTTGGAAATAAGGCTAAAAACTTCAAATTTGTGTTCATAAGTCATTTTACCACATTGTTTTAGGAGATTTATTGTATTTTGAAATATATATGGGCTTGGTTGTGTTTTCTAAGAAACTGCTTTGATCTTGCCATCCAGTCATTTAGCTGAGACTTATAGAGAATATGTGAATTGGTGGCAATATGAAAGAAATGTCCAGTTACTTCTGTATCTTCTATTAGGCTGCATTTCAAATATTCTTAGATTTACTGGAAGCTTACTCTTTGCCTGATGGTCAGTTTTCAATGTTCTCACAATGTCCTAAAGTGACAT
This sequence comes from Erpetoichthys calabaricus, assembly GCF_900747795.2. Classification (NCBI taxonomy): domain Eukaryota; kingdom Metazoa; phylum Chordata; class Cladistia; order Polypteriformes; family Polypteridae; genus Erpetoichthys; species Erpetoichthys calabaricus. The sequence continues at coordinate 132,675,511 of NC_041406.2, forward strand.
ACTGTATTTCCTTTAGTTCTCAATGATAGCCTTCATACTGTTACAAGTAATGATTTCATAATTGTTTTGTGTTACTTCCCTGATTTCCCCTGTTGGAAAGGAAATCTGGTAGCTCTTTTTTGGCTCTTAGTGGGCCATTGTTATTTCTACATTATGTAAGCAAGAAACCTTAGGGAAAATCTGGCAGGAGCATGTTTTTATTTAGGGCCAATTGGAATTATTTCTGTTGATCTCAGGTGAAGGCAAAATACCATTGTAATCGATTTGGAATGTGTCTTGTTAAATGTAAACACAGTTGCATTCTTCCATATAGCTGATTTGCACACTTATGTACGCAAGGCATTATAAGCTTATTTTTTTTAATGTTAATCTACATATAATCAATTTGATTTTTAATTTAAGATGACAATCATTATTTACTTAGGAGAAAATAGGCTGACATTATTTACGTTGATGGAAAGATTGAATTCAACAAAAAATTAAACTTCAGATAGCCTGGGTGTAGACTTATGATATTCACTGTATATACAATATGTGTTACATTTTTATCTAATGTGTATTTAGGAGATTATGCTTATTTTGCTTCAGCATCAATTGTCAAATCCTGCTAGTGTCACTTGTGAACATTTGTCAATGCTGACAATTATTTTTTCCCCCTACCAATGCTTTTTTAAAGTGTGGAGCTATGGGGCTTCTTTGAACTATTTTTCCAGTCTTAACATGTAATTAGAAGTTGTAAAAAAAGTGATTTAAATTACTCTGTGATGTGTGGAATTTGAAGTCTTACTGCATTTTTTATTGAACTGTTGCTGATCATACATTAACAAGCTGAAAAGGTCAATGCCCAATATTATAATTACTTTTCTTTAGCAATTTTAACATGAGTAGCCAGTTTAAACTACTAGTACATTTAAAATATTTGTGTTAATGTTTGTTTTACTACAATTATTCTGTCCTGACTGATTGTAACACAATTAACATCTTTCTTTTTTCCCCCCCAAATACTTTAAATGATTCTCTTTCTTAGTTCTGCATTCCTGAATGGGAAGAAATCATTTGTCCCAAGTCTAAAAGTAATACTGAAGAAAAATATAGTTCACCAATTCAGATTTGTGAAAATGCTGTCCAAAGTCTAAAAGAAGCAGGTGATGACCCAGGATCTCTATTGCCAGCAGAGTACGTGACTATTTTTATTAGAGATTTAATAATATCAAGCAAACCACCTAACCAAATACATTTTAATAACATGCCTTATCCTGTAAACATTTTTAAAAAAACCTTAACCAATTAAATATCTTTATTTTCACATATAGTAGTGTTTTTAACTAGTAAGTAAAAGAGGGAGAGGTGCATTTGCTATTAAAGAATACAACATGTATTCAACATAATACAACAAGATGATATTTCCCAATTTACAGTTTTAGAAAATGAGTCCTAGTTATATATTATTATTGATGCTACATCATTTCAGCAGTTTGACTAGAGGGATAAGAAAGTGATGAGAGATACAGTCAGTAAGTAAGTATGAAGACTGGACATCTTTTGTTGCTGCCATGGTTGCATGTTACATTTAATGGTACAAAATATATAACTTTAGTGCCAAGCTCTTAGACACTTGCACTTTACAAGAAATTGTTGAGTGAGTTGAAAGAAAGATGTGTGTGGCATAAAACGTAAGGAATGGTGCAGCACCTTTAGCTTTTAAGTATTCTGATTTAAAAAAGTAATCAAAATGTTTGTGTTGTGAATGGAGACTCAAACATACCAAAATGGGTGCAAGGCTTCCTGAAAGGACCATAAAAGAAGGGCAACAATATAACTACCTGACTGAAGAGACTTGCCTCAAATTCAGCTACTTTTCAATTCTAACTGCAGGCTTCCAGCATTGCAGGCCACAAACAAGGAGAGCTGGCTAGAATAACTAGAAAAGTCCCAAAATATATCCAAAATCCCCATAAGAGGGAGAATGACTGTCTCACCCGCTTGTGCCCAGAAGGAAATCAACAAGGAGTCCTTATGAATTAGGATTTATTCACAAAAAATAGAAAATTACAAGAAAGCGCTCAAATAGACAAAAGGATTGCCTTAAAGGTAATCCAAAGCAAATAAGACCCAACACATGATTTTTAAACTGAGCCTAGTTCTCCGCAAAACCAGAAGAATTATTAAAAAAATAGCAATACTCACTAAAACTCCAAATACAAACAAAAAAATATTCTGCTTCTAAGCTTAAGTAGTCAGAAAGAGGGCTTAGTAGTGGTGGCGTCAGGATAGCCTCGCCACCTGGGACTCAACCCACAAAGAACAAGGAACATAGGCAAATGTAAAGAGACAGTTTAAAATTAAAAGAAAATAGACAAAAATATAAAAAAATGGACAGAAATTACAAAAATATGACAAACAATTCAACACTGAGAACACTGGATAAAACATGTATAAATACAGACTATTATATAACATACTGTTGGCCTGTTGCTCAAAGCGAACATCTTCCACTTAGTAAGTGTGATGCACATTTTTCTTTCAGCCTGTCTAAAGTCCTGAAAGTAAATGTTGGGTACGGATGTTAGCACTGCAGCTGCACTTTTGCAGAATCTAATGTCAAAACCCAGGGCCAGACACTGTCTTTCTGGAGTCTGTATATTCTTTCATCCATGGATATTAAGTAGGTTCAAGAATAAACACAAGTGATGAAAATAAAATTTAATCAAAGATTTTTCAGCAAAACTGCTATTAACCAAATACTTGCTTAAAAAGTAAAATGTTAATATTACAAAAGGTATAAATTACTGTCAGAGATGCCTCCAGGGCACTCTGCACACTACAATAAAGAAATTCTCAAAAGTTGATTTTGTAAGGCAGCAGTTTTCTTGTTTATTTGTGTGATTGTATGCCTTTTAGTTAAGTGACTTTTTTTTTCTCCCCTCCCCTCAGTATTTTTGAAGATGCAGCTGAGAGTTTACATCAATTATCAGATAAACTTCCTCCTCCTGGTAGGTTTTCAGTTTTATTATTATTATTATTAGTTAGTTACAGTTATATAGTATTTCAGAATGTTTTCCAAGTATACAGGGTAGGATTCAAAAGTAATGAGCCTTTGTTCAAAAAGACAAATTTATTGAGCAAATCGGTACAACTAATTAATAGTCTTCAAAATAGGCACCTCCTGCATCAATACACTTTTGTAGGCGGCTTTTCCATGACTCGAAGGCGTCCACGTAGGCCTGTTCCGGGATGGCTGCAAGGGCTGCCTTGACATTTGCTTGGATGTCCTCGATCAAGTCGAAGCGTTTTCCTTTCAGCGCTGATTTTAAGCGCGGAAACAAGAAGAAGTCAGAAGGCGACACATCCAGACTGTAGGGAGGCTGGGGGACCACCGGAACGTTCACCCGGGCCAGGTAGGCGCTCACGATGAAGGAGGTGTGGCTGGGCGCGTTATCGTGGTGAAGCTTCCAGCTGTCCTTGATGTCCGTTTGGTTGCGCGCGACACTTCTTTTCAGCCTTTTCAGGACTTCCAAGTAGTATGCAGCATTCACGGTCTGTCCTTGCGGGACAAACTCGTAGTGGATGATCCCCTTCACTCCGAAGAAGGCAATGAGCATGGTCTTCGTCTTCAACGCGTACCGTTGCTCTAACGAACTTTCCATTCCACCGTGTAACGCACTACCGCACAGGGGTTCCCGTCAAGGCCGATCCTACCGCTCCGAAAGCTCGGAGCGGTAGGAGCTCCGTTGCGTTGTGAAGCCAACACCCACCGTCGCCGTCGCTGGCAAGTGGGGCGTGCGGCAAGGTACGTTCGCGTCAGAACAAAATGAGGCTCATTACTTTTGAATCCTACCCTGTATACTGACTTTTATTTCTTAATACAAAGAGTAAAACATCAGAAGTATTGAGTGTACTTTTTTGCCAATTTGCTATTATGATCAATACTGCACATCCTCTCTATGACACACTATCTATGACATCATCTCTGTGACACACTATCTATGAGTAATTTTAGCCAATGAATTGTTCAGCAGAAATGTGTCAAGAAGCACTACTGGGACTTCTTCATACTTACAGCAAATTGCCTTTGTAATGCTTCCTTGTACCTGCTCTCTTATTAGCCAAGTCAGAAGGTTTTATTCTTTTTTGTAATTTTTTCAATCTTTCATGTTTTATTGTTTTTCAACATTGAATCACAGTTGTTTTAATTTCGACTTCTTGATACTAATCATCAGATCAATGAAAACAAATCTAAATTTATTATGATTATTAAACATAAAATAACGTATTTCCAAAGTATTCACCCTCTTTGTTACAGTATTTAGTACAGGCACCATTGGCAGTAATTACAGGCTTGATCTGTCAGGATAAGTGTCTCTCAACTTTACACATCTCAACACTGTAATTTTCCCCATTCTTCTTGGAAAAACTGCTTCAAACTCTATCTGGTTGAATGGTAAATGTGAGTACACAGCAGATTTCAAGTCAAGCCACAAATTCTTACTTTGACTGAGGCCAGGACTCTGACTTGGCCGCCCTATGACATTAACATTGTTTTTAAGCTATTCTTATGTACCTTTGCCGTTATCTTTGGGTTGTTGACTTGCTGGAAAATAAATCTCCCAAGTTAAAGCTGTCTTGCAGACTGCATCAAGTTTTCCTTCAGGATTTCCTTGTACTTAATTGCATTTAATTTTACCCTTGACCTTTACAATCCCATTGGGCCCTTGAGCAGGCCCTTAATCTGCAATTGCTCTGTCCTGGGTATGACGTTAATCTGCATCCAGCCCTGCAAGCAGGTCTTCCAATTTGCAGGGAAAACTAGGGATTTGGTGGCAGGATTGCCACTCAAGTCACTGTGAAAAAAGAAAAACCTCACATTGTTCCACTCCATTTGAACTAGAGTGGTTGTGGGGTATCACCTATTGCACAGTTGCGCTCGGGTCCTAATTTGGGTTCCTGAGGTGGTTCATCATGTGGTGGGTGCAGCAATGTGTTGTATCAGTGCATGCTCCCAGCCTCCTCCTCCTTTACAATCCTTCCAGAGCCGGCTGCAGAGAATTATCCCAACAGCATGATGATGCCACCACCTTGCTTCAAGGTGGTGAATCTTTGATGATGTACTGTGTTTGGCCACACAATATTTTTATTATCATGACTAAAGGCTTTTTTTTTTAATCATCAGATAATAAACCCTATATTTGTCATGATTTTAGACTCTCCCAAAGGCAAACTCCAGATAAGATGTTATCTGCAATTTTTTTTTCCTGCCCCTTTTAGAAATGTCATAGGTTTCTTGGTGTCCTGCCTCATTAGTGCTCTCCTCACACTAGGATGACATGCTCTAGGCAGATTTAAAGCAATGCTGTGTTCTTTACATTTTCTTAATTATGGTCTTAACTGTACTCTCAGCGATATTCAGTAATTCGAAATTTCCTTGTACTTGACTAGTACATTTGCTGAATTTATCTGTTTCCATATCCGTGTTCATATTAAAATTACCCAATTTTTGTATACTGTATGAAATAAGATTATTTTTGGAATTGTAATTATAAGTTTGTATCTATATTTGATTTGGTTTTAACATGTAACAATAAAAAAATGCAAGAATTCAGTTTAGTTGTTCTCTTTTTTGATATTTAAAACCAATTTTCAGTTTACCTCCTCTGTAGTGGGGTTTCCATCAGGCGAAGCCTCAGTTAAGAAAGATGATCATCTAATCTATAAATTGGATTTCAGTGAAAAAACTGATATTAGATGTTGTAATTAAAATAAATGTAATTATTACCCATGATATCGTAATGAGAGAGTTTTAATAGACTTTTTTAAAAGTTCATTTTTATCCTTATTTTTAAATGTAGTGAAAAGTAATTGAATATTACATTTTTGCATCCTGATAATAAAAAACACCAATACTTGGTAAATATAGTACATTAGAACAATCTAGACAAGAACAGACCATTCAGCCCAACAAAGCTCACCAGTCCTATCCAGTCTAGTTTTGAAAGTCTGTAAAGTCTTACCGTCTACCACACTACTTGGTGGTTTAGTTCATGTTTCTGTGGTTCCCTGTGTAGAGAAAAACTTCCTAATGTTTGTGTGAAATTTACCCTTAACAAGTCTCCAACTTTGTCCCTGTGTTCTTGATGAACTTATTTTAAAGTAATTGTCTCGATCTAATGTACTAATTGCCTTCATAATTTTAAACACTTTTTTTAAAGACTTAAAATAATGTCTACTCTTAATCTACTTTTGCTTAAACTGTAAAGGCTCAGCTATTTTAATCTTTTCTCATAATTTATCCCCTGGAGCCCTGGAATCAACCTGGTTATATCCTTTATGTAGCCTTGAGGCCATAGCTTTACACAATACTCCAGGTGAGCTCTAACCAGTAAGTTATAAAGCTTCAGCATAATCTCCTTGTACTTGTACTCTACATGTTGTGCTCAATATTATCTAATTCGGTTAGGCTTCTTAATGTCTTCTGAGCACTGTCTGGCAGTTTTGAGTCCGCTATGACTCCTAAATGTGCTCCTTAATGACTCTTTAATGTGTACTTTCGATTTTCCAGACCTCCCATTGTGTATTCAAACCTAACATTTTTACATCCTACATGTAATGCTTTGAATTTACTTACATTAAATTTCATCTGCCATAAATCTGCTCAAGCCTGAATCTGCAAACTTAACCAGCTTGTTACTTATGGTTCTATCCAAATCATTTACATACTTTAAAAATGGCAGCGGCCCTAGAACTGACCCCTGTGGAGCACCACTCTTAACTCTTCTGGTAGGGTTAGGGTTCCTAACACTATGACCTTCTGCTTCCTGTGTCTGAGCTCATTTTGCACCCATCTACAAACAACACCCTGAACTCCAACTTCTTTTCATTTAATGCCCAACCTGTCATGTGACACCTTATCAAATGCTTTCAGATTGTCAAGATAAATAATATCTTTTGTTGCTGTCTCATAGAATTTCAGCAAGTTGGTAAAAACGTGACCTCCCTCTTCTGAACCCATGCTGACTGTTCAGTAAAAGTCATGTTCTTGCCATGTGTTGCTCAATCTTTTCTTTAGTACAGTATTTCCTTACTTGCCTGTCTGTAGTTGCTTGGATCTGCCTAATCACCCTTTTTATATAACAGAGTGATATTTCTCATTTTCCAAACCTTCAGAATTTCTCTCCTTAAAACTTGCCCCCTATAAACATGACCATAGTGATTATTATGATTACTTTGGAACTTTAGTACAGTTATTCTACAGTCCTTCATTATCTGACGTTTCTTTATCCGGTTTTTCAGTCTAACAGCTCATGGCCTTTAACATCACATATTTGACATCTGTAACTGCCATGCTATCCCCGCTTAGTTAATGATTCCTACAAATATGTGGAAATGAGACCTCCCACTGACAAAAAGAATTCAGGCTCTATAAAAGCAGTGTCAGATTAAGATGAAGTTGCTGTATGGTCTTTTAATAGGACATGGAAAGCTACTACTCCTAATGTTCTAGCATATTAAGAGTTCAATTAATTTTTATGGTGATAATGTAAAGGTTTCTTTTTTTCTTTCAGGAAAGGCACTGGTAGATGTAATCTTGATGACTCTTGATGATAATGCCTCCCTGCTTAAAGAATACCTACCAGTTATTGGTTCTTTGAAACATATGAAAGAGTGGCATTTTGCTAAAATAACATTTGCAACTAATGATGCAGTAAGGTATTTTTTGTTTTCTATTTACAGTTTTAAATTCCATCCATCCATTATCCAACCCGCTATATCCTAACTACAGGGTCACGGGGGTCTGCTGGATCCAATCCCAGCTCAACACAGGGCGCAAGTCAGGAAACAAACCCCGGGCAGGGTGCCAGCCCACCGCAACAGATTTAAATTACTAGTGAATTAACTTTTTATGTGGGTCCATGAATCTGTCTGTCTTTTATCAATATTTATTTATTATCACCCTGTGTTAATCACTATATAAGATGATATAAGATTAGCATATATTAACCCTATATTTATTAATTTTATTTACATGTAAGGCTTGGCTATAAATATGTTTTGTTGTCTCAAAGAAATTAATTTTGCTCATTTTGTGAAACAGTTGACAGACATTTTATATAGAACTAAGACCTCACAGTTATTGGAAGGCATCCTAACAATAAAAGCTATTTTAGAAAGAAAACTGAACAATACTCACTTAAAACAGGAATACCAATTAGTTGTGGACCCTATTTTTGACTTAAAGCTCTCACAAGGCATGTTAAAGCAGTGCCATATAATCACACAGGTGGCATTTCTTGTTTTCTCTTAAGTGTATGGAAAAGGCTTTTTATAATAAGTGAAATCTTTTCAGGAATCTAGTTGTTTTCCAAGTGGAGTAATACTGTTCCAAATGTGCATTTATCACTTTATATACTTTTGGGCATTTTTCAGTACAAGGAAGCATTAAAGAAATTGAAAAAAGAATCTATGATCTTATATCTTATAAACATTATATGCTGAAGTATAGTGCCCAAATGAATGTGTTCTCTTTCAGTTGCTCAATACCACCTGCAGACATTTTTTACAGTGCTAGAATTTTTAACAGTACATTTTTGCATTCTGACAAACTAATTGAATAGCAATTACTAGCAATGGCAAATCTGTTCTAGTCTGTTTATGTAAAATATATCAGTCAAATACAGTGGAACCTCGGTTCACGAACATCTCGGTACACGTACAAATCGGTTTACGACCAAAAAAGTTTGCCAAACTTTTGCCTCGGTTCACGACCACACACTCGGTATACGAACAAGCCAGTTTCCCTTTCGGTTTGTACATGTTCAGTCTCTCCCTGTGCATTTCCTGCATAGCAAGCAAGAGAGAGAGAGCGCGACACATACATACACAGAGGCAGCGCGCGAGAGAGAGAGAGAGAGACGCAGACACACAGGCAGCACGAGAGAGAGAGAGACGCAGACACACAGGCAGCGCGAGAGAGAGAGACGCAGACACACAGGCAGCGCGAGAGAGAGAGACGCAGACACACAGGCAGCGCGAGAGAGAGAGAGAGACGCAGACACACAGGCAGCGCGAGAGAGGGAGAGACGCAGACACACAGGCAGCGCGAGAGAGGGAGAGACGCAGACACACAGGCAGCGCGAGAGAGGGAGAGATGCAGACACACAAGCAGCGCGAGAGAGAGACAGAGACACACAAGCAGCGTGAGAGAGAGACACAGACACACAGGCAGCGCGAGAGAGAGACACACAGGCAGCGCGAGAGAGAGACACACAGGCAGCGCGAGAGAGAGACACACAGGCAGCGCGAGAGAGAGACACACAGGCAGCGCGAGAGAGAGACACACAGGCAGCGCGAGAGAGAGACACACAGGCAGCGCGAGAGAGAGACACACAGGCAGCGCGAGAGAGAGACACACAGGCAGCGCGAGAGAGAGACACACAGGCAGCGCGAGAGAGAGAGACACACAGGCAGCGCGAGAGAGAGAGACACACAGGCAGCGCAAGAGAGAGACACACAGGCAGCGCGAGAGAGAGAGACACACAGGCAGCGCGAGAGAGAGAGACACACAGGCAGCGCGAGAGAGAGAGACACACAGGCAGCGCGAGAGAGAGAGACACACAGGCAGCGCGAGAGAGAGAGACACACAGGCAGCGCGAGAGAGAGAGACACACAGGCAGCGCGAGAGAGAGAGACACACAGGCAGCGCGAGAAAGAGACACACAGGCAGCGCGAGATAGAGAGACTCGCACACACACAGGCAGCGCGAGAGAGAGAGCTGAACGCATAAGGTAGGAAGGCAGTTAAAGAATGCCCTGGGCTTGATTTTGTTTTCACTTCTGTTTACAGCGATCGGTTCGTAGCATGCATTGTTGCAATGTTACTTTTCTTGGTGGTTTATTAAATTACGGATTTTTTCAAATGTTCATTTTTTTCCCTGTGCTTAAAACCCATTTAAAAAAAAAAAAAAAAAAAAAAGTGTTTTTAGCCAGCGGTTGGTAGCACTATAGCACGAACTATTGCAGTGTTAGTTTTCTCTGTTGTTCAAGGTTTTCTCAGTGTTATTCAATGTTTTTTACATTTAGTTTACTATTATGCTGTGCATTCTATGGTTTAAATTAACTATATTTGTGCTTAAAAACTTTAAAAAAATATATATATTTACATACAGTTCGTATGGTCTGGAACGGATTAATTGTATTTACATACAATCCTATGGGGGAAATTGCTTCGGTTCACGACCAAATCGGTTTACTACCAGAGTTTTGGAATGAATTATGGTCGTGAACCGAGGTTCCACTGTATAAGGATGAACAAAAGTTTTTTATTTTGATACAGAGCTTTCAATCAACAAATCAGTCAATCAGTAAAATATAGATCCATTTCTTGGATTGAATCAGTGTCTTCAAATGGACAAGTGCATGTTAAGCTCTTTTAACCTTTAATGTCTCTTGTTAATTCCTATTTTTGGTATCTCTAATTATTTTGATTAGTTTAACTTCTAAGTACTAGTATCTGGTACCTATTCAGAATTTCAAAGGAATATATCTGTAGTAACAGTTTTATTTAAAAAATAATCTTGAAAAACAATATGTAACATTTTACTCATGGAAGTTGATATATTTTTCCTTTTGATGTCTATGGGGCTTTTAAATAGCGATAATTAGATAGATAGATAGATAGATAGATAGATACTTTATTAATCCCAGGGGGAAATTCACATACTCCAGCAGCAAAAAATATTAAATTAAAGAGTAATAAAAAATGCAGGTTAAAAAAACAGACAATAACTTGAATAATGTTCAACGTTTACCCCCTCTGGTGGAATTGAAGAGTCGCATAGTTTGGGGGAGGAATGATCTTCTCAGTCTGTCAGTGGAGCAGGACAGTGACAGCAGTCTGTCGCTGAAACTGCTCCTCTGTCTGGAGATGACACTGTTTAATGGATGTAGTGGATTCTCCATAATTGATAGGAGCCTGCTGAGTGCCCGTTGCTCTGCTACGGATGTCAAACTGTCCAGCTCTATGCCAACAATAGAGCCTGCCTTCCTCACCAGTTTGTCCAGGCGTGAGGCATCCTTCTTCTTAATAACAGTTTGACTGTGATTAGAATTGCGAATGTCATTAATGTGTCTTAAATTGCAATTCATACATCTTTAATTATCTGTTAAAAATTCTATTTTACTTACTCAAAATTTATTTAAAGACACTTTTTTAATAGTAATTGCAGATGCTTTGTAGGTTTATAGGATCATAATTGTCATGTGTTCTGAGATTAGTGATATTCTTACTTGCATGTGCTAATTAGCGTGGAGCAGGCTGCCAATTGTGACAACACCAAAGAGGTCAATAAGAATAGTTTCTCATTATATACAGTGTATCTCTAATTAAATTTTAGAATTATGTTGCTGAGTCATTATGAGTAGTTAAAGGAAAGCATGGCTTCTTAGAAGGATTGACATGTGTAAACATGCTTTGTTCAAAGAGAAAGCAGAAATAGAGCAACTAAAGAAAATAATTGCAGTTTAAAAAAAAAAAAAACTGGGCTGCCAGCAGTCTTAAAGTGAAAGGATAAAAAAGACACAAAATGGCATATTTAAGCATTGTTCATCTCTTTGTTACTCTATTACATGTAACTTTCCTTGCCATGCTTCAGATTAAACATTTCCCAAAAACTCTCAAAACTAAGTTATGCTGTTGCTACCACAGTGTAGGCTGCATGATTACATCTAGTTATGAAGCAGTTATTCTTAGAAGAGGAACATTAAGGGCTTAAAGGTAAACCTGCAACACAATGGATAAAAAGTGAGACAATGAAGAACATTCAGAGCTGAACTGTCAGATACAGTAACACAGCCAAATCACACAGCTAACATACTGTAGCTAAACTGAATGAATAAACCAAACCTCATGTGCACTCTTTTTGTCCCACCCACACAAGTGGTCAACACCTTTACAGATAATGCTATAAAATGGCAGTGTTAATAATAACCCTTTTTTATCACTTAAAAAATACTTGCACTGAAAAATTTTAGTACACTATTAAACTATTAATACTGGGTTTTTCAATCTATTTGTGACTAGTGTTGGAAAAATGCACATTCTTACTACTGGAGATCAAAGTATACCAGCTGTTGTGAATCAGATACATTTTTAATAACCTATATATACAGTTTCTTATACAATTAAAACAGAGAGGCACTCAAACTAAGAGAATTTGGTGAGAGCACTCGCATAGAAATTGACCTCGGCAAAAAAAAAAATTGTTTGCCTTTATTCTCTATATTGACTCAAGTATAAAAACATTTCTTTTTACGCCATTTTAAAGTTGCACAAAGGCTAACGATACATATCCTCAACTGCTTATGTTAAATCTAAAATGAATGCATTTCAAGAAATAATATAGTTTATTCAGTATTAATTTTTAAGCATTCGTCTCGTGTTGGTATTATCTGTTTTATGGCAGAATTGAGTAGAATGCTATACAGTATGTCCCTTATTATTGGGTAACTTGAATTTTGTCAGTCAACCTTACCTGTCTATTTATAGCATCTATTATCAATTTGGAGTACTTGGAGAGCATAAATGTACATATACATGGAGAAATTGTGTGAACAGAGAGTAGTGAGACTTATGTTTCACATCATGAAGTCCTTTTAGAGGCAGGTCTTGGACTATGAATCTTATTGTGTTAGACCACCTGGACCCACTGTAATTTGCCTATAAAACAAAGATTGAACTGGAGGGTGCAAATATCGTTCTGCTCCACAAGGCTTATTTTCACCTGGACAAAGCTGGCAGCAGTGTGAGGATTTTTTTTTTATTATGTCTCCAGTGCCTTCAGTGCTATCCATGCATCCCTATTAAGGGGTAAACTCAACGATATGCAGATGGATGACCCTCTGGTGTCTTGCATAATGGACTATTTGTCAGACAGAATGCAGTTTGTGAGAGTCAAGAACTGTGTTTTTGATATGGATCTGTGGAATACTAGAGCACCTCAAGGAACAGGCCTGTCTTCGTTTTTCTTTATTTTGTACACCTCAGACTATATGTTATAACACCAGTTCATATCACTTGCAGATTTTCTCAGATACTGTAATTCTGCACTTATAGGGTGTGTCGATAAAGGGATGAGACAGTATAGGAGTCAGATGGACAACTTTGCTTCTTGGTGCTGAACAAACTGTCTGCAACTAAACATCAGCACAGCCAAGGAACTTACGCCACACCAAAGAACATCTATGTGCAGTCCTTTATTTTGGGAATAGATGTAGAAGTCGTCCACTTGTACAAATACTTTTGGGGGGGATCCACATCAATGACATGTTGGACTGGTCTGGTAATACAGAAGAACAATATTGAGGAACATTTTGCGTCACCAGTGGCACTGGACCACTACTTGTGATGCTAGAATGAAGGCGGGTGCCTCAGCTGTCCACAACATTGAATCCTGTCAGACAAAGACTTGGAAAACTGAGGAATGATTTAAGCACATTTATGTTAGGTAGAATGCCCATTGTGCGCAGATTTGTCTTTTGGCCTTAGAACCATGTAGATGTTTTTATTTATTTATTTATTTTCCTTTTCTATCCTCCCGGTAATCTAACCTAGTCACCGGACTCCTCCCCTTATATCATGATATTATATATAAGACACTGTTCTAGTTATATATCTCTTTTCTAAGACCATATACATTTGTTTCCTAATGTTACTTGCTTTTTTTTTTGCTTGTAATTTTCTCTTTGATATCATATAAAGTACTTTTATCTTTATTGTTTGTATGAAAATGTGTTATATAAATAAATGTTTTTATTGCTGTTGCAATAAGAAACTGCATAGCAGGCTCATTTTTTCCTTAGGAGACTATGTTCCTTTAATGTGATTAGTTTCATCCTTCATATCTTTTACAACTCTGTGATGGCCAGTGCGATTTTTCTACACTGTGGTGTGCTGGGCTGGTAGCATCACTTCAAGAGCGGCCCACTAAATCAACAAACTAATTAAAAGGGCAGACTCAATTATAGGACATACTCTGGATAAAGGTTATTATAGTTAATGAAAACTAAAGTCAAAACTGAAATTGCGAGTAAAAAACATTTTCGGAAACTGAAATAAAGTAATTAACAAAACCGAAACTAAAAAAATAAATAAATCTAAACAAACTATTAAAGTAGCTGGAAAGATTAATGGAAATAAAATAATAATTTACTAAAAATATTTTTAGTTTGTGGCGCAGTGGTAGTGCTGCTACCTCGCAGTAAGGAGACCTGGGTTGGCTTCCAGGGTCCTCCCTGTGTGGAGCTTGCATGTTCTCCCCGTTTCTGTGTGGGTTTCCTCCGGGTGCTCCGGTTTCCTCCCACAGTCTAAAGACATGCAGGTTAGGTGCATTGGCGATCCGAAATTGTCCCTAGTGTGTGCTTGGGGTGCACTGTTTATGTGTGTGTGTGCGCGCCCTGCGGTGGGCTGGCACCCTGCCCGGGTTTTTTTTCCTGCCTTGCACCCTGTATTGGCTGGGATTGGCTCCAGCATACCCCTATGACCCTGTACTTAGGATATAGCAGGTTGGATAATGGATGGATGGATATTTTTAGTTTTCGTCACAACCAGACTTGCCTAAGGGCTAACCTGGGATGCAGGGGTCCCGAAATGAATCAAAATATATTAATAAGAATTTCATATTTGGTTTCTGAATAAGTATACCTGCCATTAGTTTTTAACCCTTGTAATTCTGACTAAGCCCAAAATACAGTATGTACACAGCAGTTATTGCAGCAGCACACACTAAGCCAAATTCTAGGCTCTATGCGAGTCTAATGTCCATTATGATGAACTGCCACGTTTCTTTCTGCTTCTTGTATATCAAGATGTAATTCAAATGCCTAAAGTCAGAATGTGCTGGTCAACAAAACCTTTACTGTATGGAGAGAAAAATCACAAGTGAGTGACGTTTCAGTTTATTTCTCAGATGCCTGTCGATACAAACCTTGTAAAAATTCCTCAGTTGGCAATGTCTCTACTGAACTATTAGTAGGTAGGTGAAGGGAATTTGTTAACTGGTGAAAAACCAAACCTTCTAATGTGTTTTTGTATTTATTCTTTATTCATTTATCTTTTTTAGTTTATATTCAAATCTCAAAATACCTGATATTGTGAAAATAATCCTGTGTCAGAATTATGTTTTTAGATAGATAGATAGATTTTAAAATATTTGTCCCCCCCCATTTCTTTTTCTCTTTCTCTTAAAATAGTTGCAATATCATATTCTTTTTTGTTCTTAACATCAGCCATATCATACATATTGCGTAACAGGATTTTTTCCTGCCTTGCATCCAGACCTGCTTGGATAGGCTATAGGATTCCTACGATCCTGCACTGGATATGTATATATTGTTCCTAATCTCAGATGGAGTTTCTGTCATTTTGTGGCTGTCCATACTATTATTACCTGCTCTTAAGGGTTTACTGTTCTTATGCAAGGGCTATTCACGTCTCACTGCCTCTAACCTTAACACTACATGCTGGTTTTTCTTTGTTCCCTAAATACAACTAGGTGGGGTCTGCACACTAATTTAAACCTAAGAGCCCTGTTTTTCCTAAGCCCCCATAATTTTCATGATTACACCTATCAGAACACAGTAGAGTCTATTTCCTGATTTTATTTATTTATTTTATATCTTTTCAGGCCTGCAGGTGGCAAAATTCTGTCTATAAATTTTTATGTGCCTGAGATGGAATCAGAGATCAATATGGCTGGTAGAAAATAAAGCCCAGTATGGAGGATTTTTGAATGAAATATTGAAGGCATTAATTGTAAACACATTTTCTTGAAGCAGGATATGTTGTGTGCTGTAGACATTTAGAGTAAAAACCCTCAAGCCTTAAGATTAACCTAAATTTCATCAGAAATTGGCCCATTCTAGGCAAGCAAAGAAAAAGATGAAAAGTGCCAACAGTCAACACACATTTGTTCAGCACAAATGGCATAGAAAATATTTTAAAAAATTAGAAAATCGTATAAAATTTTTCATATCCAGTATCTGATTTTGATTATGCTTGTTGTTATAAGACAAATACAAAACCAGATAGTAAGCCATGTAGTGTAGTAAGCTTCCACCAATAAACTCGTATCCAAACCTGTTAAGTGTACAGTTCTGTCTGATTGTGACACAAAATTAAACTCCACAGTAGCTCTTTAACCATACCATAATTACCAAAATTAAAACTGAAACTAATAGATCTAAAATAAAATAGAAATGTCTTTGTGAAATAAAAACTAAATTAAAATTAAAAATATTCAATGAAGAAAAACTAAAACTAAAGTGAATTTCCAAGTAAGGTCAGGAAAAATATAGAAATAAAAACTAACACAAAAAGGCAAAACTATAATAACCTTACCCTGGACCCCCTGAAGGCAGTGCCATTATGAACAATGCTACACATCCTCTCTCTGAGACACTAATACTGGATAATTGCATCCAACAAATTATTCAGCAGAAGTATGTCAAGAAGCGCTACAGGGCCTCGTTTATACCAACGGTAGTACGCCTATATAATGCCTTACTGTGACTGTAATTGTCAAGTCAGAAATATTTTTTCTTTTTAATTTTATTCCTTATTAGTCAGTCTTATCTCTGTTCAGACATATGTGTGTGTGTGTGTGTATGTATATACATATTTATATCTAATGGGCATCAAATAATGTTCTGCCTGACCTATCTGCCTGTCATAATCCAAACTAATCTATCCTGATCTAATCTGAATTTCAAGTCGGTGTCTCTAAATTTGTGAGACAAACAGTTGTTTATATTTCTACTAATTTGTTTGAATGTACCTTTTATGGGGTGATGTGGTCACACATTCGTTCACAGTGACCCAAGGTAGAAAGCAGCCCTGAAAAGGTTGCCAGTCCATGACAAGACACTTTCACTGTCACACGACTAGTTCAGAGCCTGTAATTAACTTAACCTGCATACCTTTGGATATGAAGGAAAATAATCCATGAAGATACAGGAAGAACTTTCAAACATCACACTGAGAAGAATATGGTGCAGGATTTGAGCCCAGGGACCTTGACCCATGAGGTAGCAGCATTAACCATGTCACTCACAATCTTTATTATTTTTGAAATGAGAGTTATGTTTAAAATTAGGGTTTACCATTTTAAATTAAAAAAAGTTCTGTGCATGACATCCAAAACTTTAAAATTCAACTGAAAACTACCATGAGAATGTGAATTTTTCAAAATTCATATGTTGTAAAATGTCACTAGATAGCTTTTTCTCAAAACAACCTCTCATTAACTAATATACTTCCTAGTGTGAACTGAACCATACTTTGTAAAACAATTTGTTTTTGATTTTGTTCATAGGTGGCAGAGACATGCTGCATATTTATCAGCTCAATTTTGTGATCTTAGTAATCTTGAAAGCTTCCTAGATTTGAAGGAAATCTGGCGTGGAAGCATTCTTATTCATCAGAAAAAGGTACATGTAAAGCATTTTAAAAGAATTTTACCTTTTTTCAGTTTTCAAATGTTTCTCAATTACATATAATACTTATGCATTTTGTACCAGTTTGTAATTGTACTGCAAAAATCTTGAGAAGTACGATTGTAAAGATAAAATAAGTTACACATTAGAAATCCTAAAGTCAAAAACCTTTCCAACACTTCTATAAATATTCAGAGACATTTGTTGTTTAAGCTCTAGGTTTGTATGTCATACTAACAAACATAATGAGGATAAAATGTACTTAGCGTTGCCATTTGTCTTAATACAGCTGAAAACACTGGCAGATTTTCTAGCAGACTAAATCCTGACTGTTAGAGTCTGGATGCCACGCCCTAAAATTAATGATGACAATATTCTAAGAAAATTAGAAGTAAAAGTAGTGAAAATGCTTAGCTTAGTACCTCCAAGACCTTTCACAGAAAGTGACAGACTAGGTTTGTACTGTATGTATTGAAATGAATTATTTTATCTGTAACTTTGTGGTAAACTTGAGTAGTCATGATAAAATTAATAATTTGCTCACTGTAACTAGTAATTCATAGGTAGTGTTATTTACAAAGAAAATTAAGCAGTTTATAGCATGACCAATAAAGGAGTTTGCTCAACCTGTGAATTTATTTGGTGATTATCAAGATTTAATGAGTAAATTTCTGAATATGTGAGGAAGAAAAATACTGATGTTTGAAATGGATAATTCAGGTTGAAGCAATTATTGTGTCTTTGTTCATTTCCAAATTTTCTCTATGTCTGTTATGTTCTTTACCTGGTTATTTACCATATCTCCACATACCAATTATTAGCATTAGCAGAATTAGGAAATGAATGAATGATCAAATTAATCATTTAACTTAGATATCACTTAGAAAAAATTGTGAGTGAGAGTCGTTAATTCAGGATCAAAGCCTTATGAATAAAAAATAAGAAGTGTCACTTATCCACACATCTGTACATTTAATTGCTTTGCGCTCTCCCCGACCATAACCTATCATCTATGGGAGAGGAGCGAAAGCTTTAGATTTGTCAAAAGGTTCGATTTACAGTTTTCGACGGATTTCAACATTTTAGGGTCCCCTGATACGGAAAATATCGATATTTCAATGATGGATGTGTGTCTGTGTGTCACAGTTTCCTGAGGACCGCGTAGAGCTAAAATGACTGGATAGAAAAATACCAAACTCAAAACGTAAGCCTGTTATGAGATGATGATGATGATGTGCTGATTGGTTTTTGAGCCAAATCATGCAAGAGAAAGGAGCACTCTAGAGTACAGTAACCCTAAAATGCTCTAATTCTGCAATTAATTTTGAATTCTTCTTGTCAATTGCTATTGTAATGACCTATTTTATGATCAAAAAGATCAGCATCAGAGCGGTAAATAATTGCTGAAATGTTATAGAATAGTTCGGGTTACTTGGTTCCAAGGCATAAAGCCTACTGACGCTCACGTCCAAATTTTATTACTGAGAGTTGCTTGTCCCAGTCATTTAGAATAAATGGAAAAACTAAATAATTTTGTACCAAGATTGTTTAAATATTTAAATTGAACAGAAAATACTGCATTTTTTAATTGCAGCATTTTTGTTAATGCAAATTCCTGATAATATATATACTGAGATAGCATTTCTGATATTTTTGTCTACTGTAGTTTACATCAGACATAAGATTTTCAGGATTCAGTTTGAAGAGGATCCATAGAATGCCTATAAGCAGCTTGTTTTCTTTAGAGGGCTCAGACAATTTTTCAGTACGGGCTTCAAACAAAAACTATAATGAGGTAATACTTTTATTTTCAGAAATTTTAATTATAAATTTGATAATCAGCCATTGTCATGGAAACATAACTATTATGTGAAAAGTTTTGAAGGATTATATTAATCAATACTGTTTTATAAAATTACAGATTAGTTTATTTAAGACTATATAAAGATTTACTTGATATTATGTTTATTATTATATTGTTATTGCCTTAAACATTAATAGGTTACAGAATTTGATCTATACTGGTATATCCTTTTCAGAGATGTATTTTTTTTTGTTTGGTGCATATTTCACCTACTTAATCTAATACCTATCTATTTAGCTTTTTAGAAATGCAATGTTTTGCATAACTGGATTCATTTTGTTAATATTTTAGACCTTGTGAACAAATGTGTTTTGATTTTGAGATTCAAAAAATGTTATCTTACTCCTGCATGTTTATATTATATAGGTATTCCATTATTATAAACCTGTACTGGAACTGGTGCAGTTACTGCAGATTTCTGATCTTCCACTTTACTTCTATTCAGGCATGGAGTTTGAACTGTATCCTTTTAAAGCTTTCCAACTTTAATTCTTTTATTGCACATGCCATTTTTAGGAAAACATCAGTTCCTTTTTAAATATTAAGATTGAAGTGAAATTTAAAATTAAATAGTGTACAATTTGACCTTTTTCCAAGACATACAACTTCAGTGAGTGAAAAGACAATTTTATTTATATCTCAGTATTTTTAATTTTTCCACAAATACTTCTGTATTTTGTAATTTCTGTTTACTTCAGATTTGTGTCTGCCATTTATTTTAATATCCAAATATAAATCAACAGTAAGTTATTGAAAGTTGCCCCAATTTTATTAATTTGCATATTGTTATATCACTATATAATTTAGAAATGATAAAAATTATCTTTAGTCAAAGCAATCGCATTTTTTAGTTGGGCACAGTTTTGTTTTTTAAGTAGACAGAATAGGTGAAGTTTGGTGGACCCATCTGGTTGGCTGAAATGACTTGTATAGTACAATCATCAACAAATTTTTTTTCTGCTTAACCTGTAATGTGTTTTATTGTTATGTGTTATTACTGTGAGATCAATCACTTATTATTCAAGTTATTGATGATTTTTTTTTTGCTAGGCAAATATTTATAAGGTACTAAATAAGTTGAAAATGAAGGATCAGTATATTAATTTATATAGTATAAATTAGTAATATATTAACCTCCTTTTTTTTCTAAAACAAAAAATGTTATGTATAACAGAAACATGTAGATAACAAAATTCAACCTAATCACAACAGAAATGGTATGTCTAGTGTCCACTGCTGTACTGATGCAGATTTTGTTAGTCTTCAATAAGCACACCAGTTTGAATATGAAATGTTTTACTTACAAAGATGCAAAACACATGAACTGAAAAAGTTCTGGTTGGAAAAGCAGGTTTTGCAGTTCATCTGCACATTCCAACTAGGAAGATACATTGTCTTGAAGGGGACAACAACAGTAATTTAGTCTTGAGTATGTTTACCATAATAATGAATTTTTTTCTTTTAGTTAAACAATATAAGAACATAAAATAGATCTTTTATTTTAAACACCATATCCTGTCACTGAAAGCTTTCAAAAACATTAAGGCAGATTTTGGTCAAGCAGTCAGACAACCGTTCCTTTCTAACCAAAGTACTGTATTTGTTCTATCATACCAGAGTGTAAGAGGTTTTTTATAGAACTGATCTCCAAATTCAATCTTCTTTCTGTGAAACTTGTAATAGGGTAGAATGTGTCTGTGTTCACCACCTTTATATAATTCTGAGAACAGAGTTGCAAGAAAGTGATTCTCCTGCAAGAATACGCCAAACAATCCCTTTTATCTTTTTAGATTGCCAACAGTGTGGTGAGAATTTACCTCCTTTGCCCATTAATATTAAAAAGTGTCTATATTGGGTACCACCATCAGCCAAATTTCCAAAAGAAGCATCACTAAACAGGACCATTTTTAAAGAGTCATCATACCCTAAATGTTGAAATTTCAGTGTGATATGTACAGATTTCAGTTTCCTCCGTGTTTGTTTCGTGAATGCTTTGTACTGTAGCATACTTTTTGTTGGAATGCGAGGCTGCAGACATCAAACATCACATCTGGCCTTCTTTGTTAAGAAACCCATAGAAGCTGACCTGTTTTTAATTTTAGCCGGTTAGTTTCGATTTTTGTAAGTGGTTCTTCACGTTACAGGGTTCTTGAGGAGTCTATAGGAATAGGACAGAGTTTTTTCTGTATGTTTCCTGCTGTAATTACATAACACCTGTTTGCCAGCATAGCAAATATTATTATGTTCTTCATGTCCAATCTGAAACACAGGTTTTAAATACAGAATTACAGTTTCTGGTAAGTCTTCTGAGCCCCCCCATATAAAGTCATCAACATGAGAAGCACAAAGTTCACTTACACTGCCATGTTCATCTGACCAGTAGAAAACAGCAGGATCTACTAGTGACATTATTCCCCCTGTGGTTTTTATTCACTTTGTTGTAAAAGTAGAGTGATGCATCTGCAAGTCCATAAATACACTTTTTTAATTTCCACAATATTCCCTTACATTTAGCTTCAATTGGAGGCTGAATATAAATATCTCAAGACCGTTCTATTCCTTGCAAGAGTGCAAATTTAATATGTATGGAATGTACAGTACATTCCATTGCTTCTGACAAATGACAGTTGGAAGCAATCTTAGAGATTTAGAAGAACATGTTAGTGAATCTTTTGGAAGTTCATCCCTACCAAATTCTTTAAAACCTGTAGCCACAAGATGAGCTTTAGGCACTGTACCAGCTGGTATCTCTTTCTAGGTGCATACCCATCTTGTGGAAAGAAAGTTTTACCCTAGATCTGGAATTTCTTCAAAAACTGTATTTCCAATTGCAGAATTCCTGTTGTGTAGCTGTATCAAAACACAAATCTTTGATCTCAAGCACATCTTCATTAGGAAAAAAAACTTCTGAATATCGTCCTTTAGGTCAATACTAAGACCATAAACTCTTGATATACAGGTATCAGCTGAGCCTCAGGTCCCAGCAAGCTCATTAGGCTCAGTGTAGCGCAAATTGTACCAATTTCCATATTTTTCTCTGGCATTTCCTGCTTGTCCAAGAATTTCCGCTTTATGCTGGACTCCACTGTCTCTGTCAGTGTATTTGATAGTTTGACCTGGTTTCATTGCAAACTATGAGTTTACTGAAGGTTGCTGAACATCCTCTGTTTCCTCATTAACACTTTCTGTGCCACTGTTGATATTCTTTCTGATTATTGGCATCTTTTTCAATGTCTTTGTTAACCAAATCATTTTCTGTATTTGACATTTTCTGTGGAATTCTGCCCTGTGGAGAAACTGCCTATTTCTTGAACACCCACCTTCCTTAATCTTGATGTACACATACACAAATACCTCCGTGTCTTACAAAGACTACCAAACTATCTTGTCCATAACAACTTCAGGACCTTTCCATTCTGCACAGTCAACTTGTTTATAGTATACTTTGTCTCCAGTCTTGTACTTTTCATCTATAGGGTGCAGCTGTTTTCAAAGAGCTCTGTGTATCCTGTCTGAACATTTGGCTGCTGCAAATGCTTTACGAGCTGTATTCAAAGCAATAACATGCTGTCCAACCCAAACATTCATTGTTGTTCCTTCAAGGATTGTTGGCTTGTCAATTAGTATAGAAGGCAAAGTTTGGTTTTGCCCAAATACAAGTTGATATGGACTATAGCAATGTACACAATGTACAGTTGTCTTCACCATGAGTGTCCAGTCTAATTCAGTTTGCCAGTCACATGCATTACCTTTTTTAAGCTTCAGAAGGATTTCTGTCAGTGTTTGGTTGTGTCTTTCTAAAAGCCAATTACTCCATGGGCTGTATGCTGCTGTTGTCTTTATTTCCATATTACATTTTTCGGCCATGCCTCTCATTTCTTTGTTGTTAAATTCCCCTCCATTTCCATTATATATTTTTGTGTTGGTCTATGAATATTTATATATTAGTGGATAAAATACTAAACAGTTTCAGAAGGTTTCTTTGAAGTCACAATACTTCCTGTACTAAAATGTGTGAAATGATCAGGTATGTAGAGATACCACACATTTGATTCAAGATTTTGTTAGGAACAGATAAGAATATATCTTCAGGCCAATGGCAAGCCCATAGATGGTAAACTTTGCTGTACTTCAAACATGTTTCACAAGTATTCACAATTTTTTATAAAATAGACATGCATTCTTTGTCATTATTACCAGAACTGCACAAGAGTTTCTGTAGTTTATCAACTGAAGTATGTCCAAACTGCTTGTGAAGCTTTCATGAACTACTATTTAGATAGATAGATAGTTTGCGTATCCTTATCTCGGATGTTTATACAATAATATCTAGAAGTTGTCTATTCAAGCTTAATTGGCTGTTTAAACATTATTGCTCTGTCATTTCCAATGTCAAGCACAGCTCCAGCTCTCTTTAAAGATGTTTTGCTAAAGAGCAAAGGAATATCTGCGAGGATCACTTCTGTCTTGGTGTTGCACCTGGTGTTGCACCTGGCGTGTCCAATTTTAGCTGTAATTTGAATTTTTTTTTTAGTTCCCTGCACAATTTTTCCATCATCAAATTTAAAAGCTCTACAGCTTGGTAGATCAGTCTGATTGTCCACTTCATTCAGACTTTGCTCACTCACAAAATTACGTTTCCCCACAAGCAGTTTGAGTGCACACAGTGTCAATTACTGCAGATCCCAAGATGCAACAACACAAATCTCAGAATCAGAGGAAGATTAATTTGAATATAGTTTAGCATTGCACTGTTCAATGTCATTCATATTTACATTACCCTCTGTTAGTTTCACTTGTTCACTTTTATGCAGTCATTAGCCAAATGAATCTGTAATCTTCTGCCAAACCTGTCGAGTGGGTTTGAACAAGGTGATGGCAATTTCTAACGGTTCTTCTGATATCACAACATATTTTGTTTTTGATCTGTAAAATAAGCCACATCACTTTTCATTTATATCCCAGTGGAAGCATAGGCAACTGCTGTTTTCTCTCCGAAGATGCGCTTTAACGTCAACTTCATCGAGGCAGAAGTTAGGCTTGAGCACACAGTTAGAGCCAGCCATTTGTCTTTAATTTATAGACCAGCACTATCAAAGAGTTTGAAAGCTAATATGGTATCTTGAAGAGTCCTGTCATATTTATGCATACGATTATAGCATTGTTTGAACTTAGTAATGTAATACGCCATCAAAACTGAACTTTCCCACATTATACACCTTTTGCATATTTTTGATGATCATCTGTTACATAACCCAAAGTCTGTACAGTTTTGGTGCTATGTGATTGGCTTCATCATAATCATCATTATTAGTGAAATGCAGGTATTTTGTAATGATTCAGAATCAGATTTATTGGCCTATGCACGTATACAAGGAATTTGACTCCGGTTGATGAAGCAAACAGGACAACATCATCTGCAAAAGCAGTGACCCAATCCTGAGTCCACCAAACCGGACCCCCTCAACACCCTGGCTGCACCTAGAAATTCTGTCCATAAAAGTTATGAACAGAATCGATGACAAAGGGCAGCCCTGGCGGAGTCCAACTCTCACTGGAAACGGGTTCGACTTACTGCCGGCAATGCGGACCAGCTCTGACACCGGTTGTACAGGAACCGAACAGCCCTTATCAGGGGGTCCGGTACCCCATACTCCCGGAGCACCCTCCACAGGATTTCCTGAGGGACACGGTCGAACGCCTTTTCCAAGTCCACAAAACACATGTAGATTGGTTGGGCGAACTCCCATGTACCATCCAGGACTCTGCTAAGAGTGTAGAGCTGGTCCACTGTTCCGCGACCAGGACGAAATCCACACTGTTCCTCCTGAATCCGAGTTTCGACTATCCGACGGACCCTCCTCTCCAGAACCCCCGAATAGACTTTTCCAGGGAGGCTGAGGAGTGTGATCCCTCTGTAGTTGGAACACACCCTCTGGTCCCCCTTCTTAAAGAGGGGGACCACCACCCCGGTCTGCCAATCCAGAGGCACTCTCCCTGATGTCCATGCGATGTTGCAGAGACGTGTCAACCAAGACAGCCCTACAACATCCAGAGCCTTGAGGAACTCCGGGCGTATCTCATCCATCCCCGGGGCCCTGCCACCAAGGAGTTTTTTGACCACCTCAGTGACCTCAGTCCCAGAGATGGGGGAGTCCACCTCCAAGTCCCCAGGCTCTGCTTCCTCATTGGAAGGCATGTTAGTGGGATTGAGGAGGTCTTCGAGGGACTCCCCCCACCGACCCACAACATCCCGAGTCGAGGTCAGCAGCGCACCATCCCCACCATATACAGTGTTGACACTGCACTGCTTCCCCCTCCTGAGACACCGGACAGTGGACCAGAATCTCCTCGAAGCCATCCGAAAGTCGTTCTCCATGGCCTCCCCAAACTCCTCCCATGCCCGAGTTTTTGCCTCAGCAACCACTGAAGCCGCATTCCGCTTGGCCTGCCGGTACCTATTAGCTGCCTCCAGAGTCCCACAGGACAAAAGGGACCGGTAGGACTCCTTCTTCAGTTTGACAGCATCCCTCACCGCCGGTGTCCACCAACGGGTTCGGGGATTGCCACCACGACAGGCACCGACCACCTTATGGCCACAGCTCCGGTCAGCCACCTCAACAATAGAGGCACGGAACATGGCCCATTCGGACTCAATGTCCCCCACCTCCCTCGAGACGTGGTCGAAGTTCTGCCGGAGGTGGGAGTTGAAGGTATTTCTGACAGGGGGCTCTGCCAGACGTTCCCAGCAGACCCTCACAACACGCTTGGGCCTACCAGGCCTGACTGGCGTACTCCCCCACCATCGAAGCCAACTCACCACCAGGTGGTGATCAGTTGACAGCTCCGCCCCTCTTTTCACCCGAGTGTCCAAGACATGTGGCCGCAAGTCCGACGACATGACCACAAAGTCGATCATCGAACTGAGGCCTAGGGTGTCCTGGTGCCAAGTGCACATATGAACACCCCTATGCTTGAACATGGTGTTTGTTATGGACAATCCGACAAGTCCAATAACAAAACACTCGGGTTCAGATCGGGGGGGCCATTCCTCCCAATCATGCCCTTCCAGGTCTCAATGTCATTGCCCATGTGAGCATTGAAGTCTCCCACCAGTACGAGGGAGTCCCCAGAAGGTATGCCCTCTAGCACCCCCTCCAGGGACTCCAAAAAGGGTGGGTACTCCGAACTTCTGTTCTGTGCATACGCACAAACAACAGTTAGGACCCGTCCCCCCACCCGAAGACGAAGGGAGGCTACCCTCTTGTCCACCGGGGTAAACCCCAATGTACAGGCTCCAAGTCGGGGGGCAATAAGTTTGCCCACACCCGCTCGGAGCCTCTCACCGGGGGCAACTCCAGAGTGGTAGAGAGTCCAGCCCCTCTCAAGGAGATTGGTTCCAGAGTCCAAGCTGTGCGTCGAGGTGAGCCCGACTTAATCTAGCCGGAACCTCTCAACCTCGCGCACTAGCTCAGGCTCCTTCCCCTTCAGAGAGGTGACATTCCATGTCCCAAGAGCCAGCTTCTGTAGCCAAGGATCGGACCTCCAAGGTCCCCGCCTTCGGCCACCACCCAACTCACACTGCACCCGACCTCCTTGGCCCCTCCCATAGGTGGTGAGCCCATGGGAAGGGGGACCCACATTACCTCTTCAGGCTGTGTCCGGCCGAGCCCCATGGGTGCAAGCCTGGCCACCAGGCACTCACCATTGAGCCCCACCTCCAGACCTGGCTCCAGAGGGGGGCCCCGGTGACCCGTGTCCGGGCGAGGGAAAACGCCATCCAAATTTTTTATTCATCATAGAAGGTCTGTTGAACCGCACTTTGTCTCATCCCTCACCTAGGACCAGTTTGCCTTGGGTGGCCCTACCAGGGGCATAAAGCCCCGGACAACAGAGCTCCTAGGATCATTGGGACACGCAAACCCCTCCACCGCGATAAGGTGGCGATTCGAGGAGGGGCACTCTCTAATTATAAATTACATAATAGACTTACACACAACAGTTAATCACACACCTGAGATAAAATAAAAAACACAATGCAGACAATGTAAAAAAGTATATATATGCATACAAAGTACACAGTGCAACTCAGTGCAAGAAATGGTGAAAATAAACACTGAAAAAAAATTAACAATATGTGATTAGTTTTGGGAGGCCTGGGGGATGAAACTAACCATTTATTAGCTTGATGGCCTGTGGGAAAATCTGTTCTTATATCTGTTTGTTTTGGCGTATATTAATCTATAACGCCTGGCCTATGGAAGAAGTCCAAAAAGTTTGTGGCCTGGGTGTGAGGGGTCAGTAATGATTTTCCTAACCCATTTCATGACTTTGGAATAATACAGGTCCAGTAAGCTGGGCAGACCTGATTATTCAATATAGCCTGTTTTTGTCATGTTTAGCCACTGATGCAAACCACACTGTTATGGATGAGCTAAGGACAGACTCAATGACTGCTGTGTAAAATTGAATCTGCAACTCCTGTGGAAGGTTGCACTTCCTCAGCTGTCTCAGGAAGTCCATTTGCTTTTGTGCCCTTTTTATGATAGATCCTACATTGGTCTCCCATTTCAAGTCCCGGGAGATTATACATCCCAGAAACGTGAAGGTTTCCACAACTTTCACAGTAGTATTAAGTATGGAAAGAGATGATAATATTGTGGGACCTCTCCTAAAATCCACTTTCATCTCCACAGTTGTGACAGTGTGTGCAGACTCGTCATCATTCCTCATGAATCCAATAATGGTTGTGTCATCCTCATATTTGATAAGTTTGACAGAGGGGTCCTTAGAGGTGCAGTCATTTGGGGGGGGGGGGGGGGAGCAGTGGGGAGCACACACATCTCTGTTGATTGTACGATAGCTAGATGTGAATTTCACCTGCCGTTTTCTGTTGGGCAGGAAAATGGTGATGCATTGACAGGTGGAGACAGGGAGGCAGTTTTGAGTGGAGGAGCTCCAAGATTATTGTGTTGAAAGCAGAGCTGAAGTCTACAAACAGAATCCTTGCATATGTCCCTGGGTTGTCAAGATATTGCAGGATGTAGTGCAGACTTGTGTTGACTGCACCATCCACTGACCAGTTCTCTCGGTAAGCAAACAGAAGGGGTTCTAACAAGGGAGTTCTGATGTCCTTCAAGTGAGCTATTATGGCTCCACAAATAGTAGCATCGGTTCGGTGCATTCTAGTATTTTGTCTGTTTTTGTTTATTTGTCCCGTCCTTTAGTGTTCAGCTGTAATCAAGTAATGAGGGAAAAACAACACTCACTCATACCTTTACCAGAAATGGGTGTCTGCAGCAACCAGTTTGTGTACCAGTACCATCTCTGGACTGGTTTGCACAGTATGCCATGCAG